>NW_006788746.1:0-53606 GCF_000442215.2 Lipotes vexillifer | reverse complement strand
GTGGGCCTCTCACTGCTGCGGCCTCTCCCGTCGCGGGGCACAGGCTCCGGACACGCAGGCCCAGCGGCCATGGCTCACGGGCCCAGCCGCTCCGCGGCATGTGGGATCCTCCCGGACCGGGGCACGAACCCGTGTCCCCCGCATCGGCAGGCGGACTCTCAACCACTGCGCCACCAGGGAAGCCCACTGTGAATGACTTTTAAGAAGCACTGCTATAGGTTATATTTGTCATAGAAAACAGCGGTCGCATTAATGTTGGGCCTTCTGCTAAGTACTTTACATACATTATCTCATTCTATCTTTACAACAATCTATTAGATTATTGAATTCACAGGTATTACATTAGAAAACTAAGGGTCAAAAATGCTAACAAATCTGCCCAAGGTCATTAGGGATAGTAAAAGGCAGAGCCAGGGTGAGCCCACAGGTCTGTCTGTCAGGTACTAAAGTCTGAGTTCTTGGGCTAAGTGTTATACTATTTCTCCAGTCTAAAGGAGGAAAGACTGAGAGGATGAAGTAAAACTGAAATGAATCTCTTTGAGACAGAAACACATCAGTCACTTAGCGTGATTCCCAACATAAGTTCATATATAATATGTTTCCTTGCCATAATTAGAGTGCAGTTACAGCACTTGCTGGAGCTTCAGGCTCCAAGCTTTGTTGTGTCAGAAAATACTGCTAGAGAAAGGATTAAGCAACAGAGTAATATGGAACATCAAGTTCATATTCCCTATATCCGTGTATCTTTGTATTCCACGTATCTAAGAACATGTGATTACCATCACTGGTTAAATAACACTTAACCAGTCCCTACATCTAGGAGTCCAACAAAGGACAAAGCACATTTCTGCTAAAACAAGGGTCTCTTCTGGTCATATCTGCTTGTCTAGTGGTCCAGTGCTAAAAACCATACCACTGACTCCTCCCAAGTGTGCTTGAATTCCAAGCACTTTTATATTTAATAACAAAGGAGTCAATGGCCCATTGAATTACACCCTCATTTGACTATGGGACAGAGAAATTTAAAGAATTAAATTTTATTAGAATAAGTTAAAAAAATAAATTTTCCAGTGTACACTGCAAAACAATTCTATATTATGAAAAGCTGGAGAATATGTACCTGAATTCATTTAGGGCATCAACTATTCGATTATATGCCAAACTCCTCTGACTGGCATCAGCTGATCTCCGGCTCATTTTCATAGCCTTGAAAGCAATCAAATAGTTAATTCTTATACTGATCATGGGCAAAATATGGGGGGGAAAAAAGTAAAAGACAAAGTCACATATTTCCACAATATTCTACCCATCATTCTTAACTAGATATACATAAAGAAGGCACACATATTTCTAGTGGGCTTTCTTTTCTTTTCTTTTTCTTTTTTTTTTTTGCACCTTTGGTCATTTAATGAGTATAATAAAATTCAAATTCCTCCAATGGTAAGCCTCTTACTTAACTGTCAAACCACAGAATGTCAACACACAACGAGGATGATGTTGACAGTTTCTGGGTTACATAAAACTTTTTTCTCCCAAACAGATAATAAAATGATAAGTCAGTAACAACAGCTCCTGGGTTTCATTAATATTTCATAAACAATGGTTCTGTTAACTAAATCCTTTTTTAAAATCTAAAATATAAAGATGCTACTGAAAGATGTATCAAGTTATTAGTAATATTGGCTTTCTTAAAAACATATTTAGCCAAAGTTGACAAGTCCTGCTTTAGGTAGACAAAAAGGGGATCAGGATTAGAATATGGATATCAGAAAGAACTTTGAAATTTTTTAAACTTTTTCAAAAAAATGTAATTTTGCATTACTTATGTAATTACACATTATTTTTAAAATGTTTAAACATATATTTAAGAAAATGTTAGACTACTTCAGGCCAGAATCGTTCACGTTCATCCAAAAGCTTCAATAGGGTAAAAGTGACAGTTAACTTTATGTTTTCACTAACTGCTGAGAGACTCCCAATTTATAAAGAAATATTCTTTAGCTAGAATCGAGCAGTATTCTTCCTTAATTTTACCAACAATAAAAAATTTTACATTATAGATCTCAAAAGGTAGCAAAGACTTTGAAATAATTCCCACAGTGCTCAGAAACAGCATCCATAGATTTTCATTAAAAAAATAAGTAAGTGATAGTTTGAAAACTGGCCCTAGAACATAACTTATTTGGATGGTTCAGTGTTTACTACATTCTATGATTAATTACCAACTACAGAATGTTCTAAACTAAGTTCTATTCATCTATATGAAAGTATTCACTCAGCTTTATCTTTCAGCTTTATTAAGAAATAAGATGTTAAACTTGAACAGGTATCTACACAACTCTAAGTACTGCAATGTGCACTTTATGTATAGAATGAACAAAACATTAAAACATTTAAAAAGTAATGTTTAATGAGTTCTATAGTGCCTGAATATTTCAAGTTTTATACAAAGTTTAAACACTTCTCCCAGTAACTGAAATGTCAGTTCAACCACAGCTTAATATTCCATGTACTGACTTTGGCAACAACAGACTACAAAAAGAGACAGCAGCAAACTGTAGAAAATGTCACTAGTGCTGAACTTCTGAAAAAGTAAATGAAAATGGAGTTTACTCATCTGCTCAGTAAAAAGGTACTGCTAATAATCTATTTGTCTTTTAACAGATTTAATGTAAATAACTAATATAGTGTCTTCTCTAGAGGCAGATGATCCTCAGACACTAATGAGTTACTGAAATGCATCCTCTGCTTTCTAGAACATTCTAATTGGTCTTGCATCTCTACTCTCTTTTACTAGTCTCTTTTAAACATACTGCCAAAATAATGTTCCTATAGTACAATTTGAAGACAGCCTAACAAAGTCAAAAATTCTGGCAAGCATTCTAGACTCTCTGTGATCTGGTCACCATTAACTCTGCCAGCCATATCACTCACTACTCCTCTTTGTATCTTTTCCTTTCTGCATATTGTCACACGGATTAAGAACTTTAGTTACAGCCACTGATAGTTCAACTTATAGGAATCTCTTATAAAATATAATCTGGATAATTCACCAAGATGTTAACTGCAGTGTAGCTATAACTGTGAAAAAGCAGAAATGACCTAATAAAAAAGTTATTTAAATGGAGGAAAGCCACTAAAATATATTCAAGAACCATTTAAAATGAGAAATGTGTATGTTAACAATGATGCATTTTTCAAAATGGGCACATAATTAAAACAGCATGGACACAGCACAGTCCCAATCAAGTAAAAGTACAATACACATAGAAAAGGTCTGGGTAAGACTTTCAGCAAAATGTTAATGAGTTATCTTTGGGCGACAAGGATATCAATTTTTCTTATTATTCTACAATATCCATTTTTCAAAACTTTGTTTAAAAAATCCTACACATCCTTTAAGATACAGTTCGAATGAAACATCTTCCCAGTTGGAAGTCATTTTTCTTCCCTATGAACTCCTAAAAAACTTTGATTTTCCTTCTTTTTTAGTTATCTTTATGTTCTATCGTATATTCACAACTTTCTTACTTTACATCAATTTATTACATGCACTATTAGCAGCACTTGACACAACTGATCACTCCTAACTTCTTAAACTACTTTCTTCACCTGGCTCACCCCTAAAAGTACTCTCTCTTGTTTTTCCTCCTACTTGAATGGCCAATCCTCAGTCTCCCCTGCTGGTTCTCAATTCCTCAAATTTTAACTACTGAAACGCTCTACAAATCAGGCCTAGGATCTCCTCTCCTCTCTTCTCTCTCTCAATCAGTTTCTTGGCTTAAAATACCGTATACAGGGCCTCCCTGGTGGCGCAGTGGTTGAGAGTCCGCCTGCCGATGCAGGGGATACGGGTTCGTGCCCCGGTCCAGGAGGATCCCACATGCCGCGGAGCGGCTGGGCCTGTGAGCCATGGGCGCTGAGCTTGCGCATCCGGCAACGGGAAAGGCACGACAGTGAGAGGCCCACATATCTCAAAAAAAAAAAAAAATACCGTATACACACTGGTGACTGTCCAGCCTGGACCTTTCCCCTAAACTCTAGACTCACAACAACTTGGATGTCCAGGAGGCACTGCAAACAAACTGCTGATCTTCCTCCACCAAACCTGTTCCATTTGTAGTTTTCCCATTTTAGTACTGGCAATTCCATCCTTCTTACTGCTCAAAAGAAAAATCCCAAGTCAACCTCTATTATTCTTTCTCTTAACCCCAATTCGGTCCATCAGCTAATCTCCTTAGCTCTATTTTCAAAAATATCCAGAATCCAACCACTTGTCACCAATTCCATCACGAAAGTGCTTTAAGTATCCACCCTCTCACCTGAATTACTTCAACAGCCTTGTAACTGATCCCAAAGCATCCACCTTTGCCCCTGAAATCTATTCTCCATCAGCAGTAAGAGTGATTCTCATGAATAATGTCATTTCCCTGCTCAAAACACTCCAATGGTTTCCCATCTTTCTTAAGAGTAAATGCCAATGCTCATACCATGGTATCCTATAAATTCCTACATGACCTGGTCCTATTTCTAACTTAGCCACTTTGGCATCCTTACTCCTCCCTGCTGATGCTCAAGCATGAGGCTTACTCCTTTGCCCCTCCTGGAGCATTCTTCTCTCAGATGGTTATAGCTGACTTCCTCCATATGTCTGGACCATATGTCATTTTATCAGGAGCTTTCTTGACTATCTTATAAAAATTTGTAATCCTTCCATCCAGCATTCCTTAAAAAGCTTTCTCTGTTTTATTTTTCTCCATAGCACTTATTACCATCTAAAATCTTATATATTCATTTGTTTATTTTCTATGCCATGAGGTCAGGAGTGTTGCTTTTTTTCACATCTTATCCTCAGTTGCTAGAATAGTGCCTGCCACATTCTAGGCCCTCAAATACTTATTGAATGGATAAATGACCTTACATCTTTTTTTTAGGTAGTAGGCTTCTTTAAAGGAGCTGAAGTCTACTTTGCATCTCTCAGATCACTTTGTAGGGTACCTGCACAGATTCTGTTAATTTTTCTGCCAAATGAATAAACACAATGCTTAAGCAAGAGAATAAGATTCAAAGGAAAATAAAATAAAAAATATAAACAAACCATAAACATGACTATGCTTACCTGTTCTATTGCACTCTTTAATTTGTTCATGTGGCTTTCAAACAGAGGAAAATGTGAAAAAAAGAATTCATTAAATTTGTTACTTTCATCTTCATCTTTGGATAATGAAAAGATTACCCCAATTGCAATCTTCTTTTTCCTCACAATCCCTGGGTTAGGGCCACAGCTCTCCTCTGACAGATTAAAGCTTTCTTCTATAGACCTTAAAAATAAATGGTTTTTTATTTTAAAATAATATAAAAATAATTAAATTCACAATTCAATCCCCTTGCTAATTAAATGTAGGCAAGCTAAAGGTCTTCCAGTGTTTTATCCAGTAAATCTAAAAATTCATACCAATTGTGTATCTCTTTGAGAAATCTACTGGCTATTCATTTATACTCATATTTTTGTAAGAAATTTTAATAGAGAGTCAGATAGGAAACATTTTTGTTCAATGAGAAGTCACTAAAAAAGTAGATAATCCCAAAGTATAACCAACCTAAAAGAGCCTGAATTTTAAGGTTTATAGATGAGTCTGATATAATCTCTTCACTGTTCTAGAATCTACTTATCTCTCCTTTAGATTCCAGGCATAAAATCAAAGGTGAAGGAATAAAGGGAGTGAGTAAAAAAGGAAACAAGAAGCTTCATCATCTTTAGCTGTACTTAACACAGACTAAAAAAATAAATCTTTCAAGAATGAATTAACTTGCCAAAATAGAAACATGAAAAACTGAAATATCAAAACATGCAGTAAATGGATCAAAGACCAAAACAAAAGAGTTAAAACTATAAAACCCTTAGAAGAAAACATAGGGTAAAAGCTTCATGACACTGGATATGGCAATGGTTTCTTGGATATGACACCAAAGGTAAAGGCAACAGAAGAAAAAAATACATAAATTGGGCTACATAAAAATGAAAAACTGTTGTGTATCAAAAGAAACTATCAACAGAATAAATGGGCAACTAATCAAATGGGACAAAATATTTGCAAAGCATATATCTGATAAGGGATTCACATCCAGGAATATATAAAGAACTCCTACAATTCAACAACAACCACCAAAAAAACCACCTGATTAAAAAATGGGTAAAACACTTGAATAGACTATCTCCAAAGAAAACATACATATGGCCCATAAGAAAGCAAAAACATGCTCAACATCACTAGCCATCAGGTAAATACAAATTGAAACTACAAGGAGATACCACTTCACACCCATAAGGATGGTTATTATTAAAAAAAAAAAAAAAAAGGAAATTAACTACTGGTGAGGATGTGGAGAAATTAGAACTCTTGTGCAGTTCTAGTCAGGGAAATTTCTTAGCGGTACAGTTGTTAGCACTCCACACTTTCAGTGCAGGGGACACGTGTTCAATCCCTGGTCAGGGAACTAAGATATGCGGCGTGGCCAAAAACAAAAAAACACCCTGGCCATTTCTAGTGGGAATGAAAGTAAAATGGTACAGCCACTGTGGTGAAGAGCATGGCAGTTCCTCAAAAACTTCAACAGAGAATTATGATATGATCCAGAAATTCCACTTCTGGGCATATAACCAAAAGAATTGAAAGTGGAGACTTGAAAGGTATTTGTAGACTCACGTTCATATCAGCATATTCACAACAGCCAAAAGGTGGAAGCAATCCAAATGTCCAAGGACAGATGAGTGGATAAACAAAATGTATATACAATGGAATGTATATGTATATACAATGGAATGTTAGTCATAAAAAAAAAATGAAATTCTGATACATGTTACAATATGGGTGAACCCTGAAGGCATGCTAAAGTGGAATAAGGCAGACATAAAAAGATAAATATTCTATGATTCCACTTATATGAGGTATGTAGAGCAATCAAATTTACAGAGAAAAAAATTGCATAGTAGTTCCCAGGGGCTAAGGGGAGGGAGGAATGAGGAATTATTGCTTAATGTGTATAAAGGTTCAGTTTGTGGAGATAAAGTTCTGGACGTGAATGGCTATGGCTGCACAACAATGTGAAGGTACTTAATGCCACTGAACTATACAGCTAATAATGGTTAAAATAGTAAATTGTATGTTATGCATAACTTACCACAATTTTTAAAAATGTAGTACACTTTAAAAGTTTCCAGTACCAGACTTGAAAAATACAAAATACAAGGTCCAGGCTCTTAACATACACAATTGTGTTAAAGGAACTATTCAATCTTGTGGTAAATTAAAAGTCCTGGGCTTCCCTGGTGGCGCAGTGGTTGAGAGTCCACCTGCCGATGCAGGGGACACGGGTTCGTGCCCCAGTCCAGGAAGATCCCACATACCGCGGAGCGGCTAGGCTCGTGAGCCATGGCCGCTGAGCCTGCGCATCCGGAGCCTGTGCTCCGCAACGGGAGAGGCCACAACAGTGAGAGGCCCAGGTACCGCAAAAAAAAAAAAAAAAAAAAAGTCCCAACTTACCATCTAGGAAACACCCCATTCTCCAAACTTGTTGTTTGGCTACGTCGCCAGCGTCGCTGGTAGCTGCTGGCACAACTTCGGGTAAGTGAGGAGTTTGGAGAGGGAAATGGTGTAATAAGCAAGCTGCTGAGAGATGCTGTCAAGTCAGAGTAAGAACAAGTATAATATATAAGTTAATAATTACTAAAAACAAGAACAGATTTCTTTTTAACAAATTTAAGAGTGGTGACTCAAATTTTCCATTTTGCTGAAATGAGGCTCTAAAATTTCCATTTAAAAAAAATACATCATTGTTGGAGCAAGGTCCCAGAAAAAAATCACATACTAAAAGTGAGCTGGCAAGAGACCCTGATACAATCCCCTTTTGACATCCTTACCTTCCCCAACCCCACCCCAGACGAAAATGCTACTTTGAAATAAAGCTTTATTCCTTTGGCCATGACACTGTCTCCTAGCTTAGCTGAATCCTTAGTCCTTAAATTAAATACGATGCAGTTCAATTCCAATGCAGCAGCTGGATTTTAAGAACAAAAGCTAATTTGAAAATAAGTGTTTGAATGCCATTTAAAACGTTATTTAAAAGTACTCATGAAGGGGGGCTTCCCTGGTGGCACAGTGGTTGAGAGTCTGCCTGCCAATGCAGAGGACACGAGTTCGTGCCCCAGTCCGGGAAGATCCCACATGCCGCAGAGTGGCTGGGCCTGTGAGCCATGGCCGCTGAGCCTGCGCGTCTGGAGCCTGTGCTCTGCCAAGGGAGAGGCCACAACAGTGAGAGGCCCGCGTACCACACACACACACACAAAAGTACTCATGGAGGGACTTCTGGGCAGTCCAGTGGTTAAGACTCCACAATTCCAATGCAGGGGGCACAGGTTCGATCCCTGGTCGGGGAACTAAGATGCCACATGCTGCGTAGCGGCCAAAAAAAAAAAAAAAAAAAAAAGAAGTACTCATGGATCACTTGTGCATAGGTAGGCACCTCTGAATGCCTAGGTACTTTTACCAAGAGTCATGACTATACCTATCAAGCTCCAAGAAAGAGTAAATCATATAGATTGCTCTCTAGAACATTGCTCTCTGGAACACTGCTCTCTGGAACAGACACATCCCAATAGAGTCCACTCTGATTATAAGTGCTGCAATCCCCTAACTACGGAAATTATTCTCTTCTGAAAACCCTTCTCTGCAATCCAAAAGCTCTGTTTCCTGCCTAGGGTATCAAAAGCTAAAATCCTTTTTAAAAGGATTTAAAAAGTCCTTTAGTATCAAAAGCTTAAATTCTTTTATGGGGGGATTCTCTCCTTCTCTCCACTTAATCTAGAGAGAAAAAGACCTCAAGGGCTTGCTTTTGTTTAGAAATATTATAGATTCCCATTTTCATCATTATAAACACATACTGAAAATGTGTAAAATAATCAAAAGGGAAGTATTATTATCATCTATAAAAAGATACATGCCAGATGATATATAATTTTGGACACCGGGACTGAAAAGTAAGAGATTATCATTATGAAAATATGTTCATTTGAATTCTGGCAAATTCAATGGTAAAGGGGAAAGCTCTATGTGCCATGCAAACATCTGGGCCGCCAATGAATTAATTCTGGACTACTTTCTTGAAAATACCACATTTTATCAATTAGTAGTATAAAACTTTGTAGTCTAAGGTTAGGCATGTATAACTAATCTGGGTATGGCTTCTGTGAGAAATCAAATGTTACTCTAAATTTGGAAAAGCTCTGTTTTATCAAATTCTGGTTTTAAAAATAACACAATCAGAAAAAGGAAGAAAATATACAATTAACTTAAACAGCATATATGAATTCAATGGCTTGAAGAAGCTTTACAGATCTGTCTTGCCAGGCCCTTCAATTTACAGATGAAGAAAATGAAGTATAGAGACATTAATTTATCACTTCTGAAATCTTGGATAAATAATGAAAACTAAATTCCTGCCACAGAAAACTAAATCTCTAGATTACATAGATGCAAACTGTATTAAGAGAAATACACTTTAGATTAGTTCCTAAGAACAAAAATAACTCAATTAGAAAAGAAGGGTGAGATTATTTGAAAGATGAGACTTCTCCTATTAGAGTAGTGGTTCTTAACTCTAGCTGTCCATCAGAATCAGTGGTTGAGTTTTTCATTTTTTGTTCCTCAAATACAGATGCCTAAGCCTTTCTCTAGGGTAAATCAAGAATCTTCAAGAGTAGAGTCCAGGTATCTGAAAAATTTTCTTGAAATTTCTCACGCATAAGTAGGGATTACAATATATAGGAAGTTTGGAGTCTTCCATCTAGACTCAAAACTGACTTGTGAACAATTTATATGGCAGAGCCATGCAATGTGACAACACATACAGATAATCACAGTGGATAAAGTTTCTCATACCTAATGATAATTCAAACCTAAGAGTACTCCACCTTTCCCTTATGCTGATCTCTGAGCCCGGACACTTTTCCTTTTAACTGAAATGTCCTTCTTTCATGCCTTTGGCCAGATAACTCCTATTTATTTCAAGTATCAACACTCTGTAAAGCTTTACTCACACCCTGCCCCTTGACCAGGCTAAGTTAGGTGCCTTTTTTCTGAACCTCTGCACAGGTCTATCACAGAACACCTCAAACAATAAACTATGACAGATGATCTTTCTGGCTATTCTCTCATTAGAAGCTGTGCTCGTTAAGGATAGAATCTGGGGGGTTTTTTTGTTTTTTTCTTTTTAATCCTCACAATGTTTCAATAAAACTTTGTCAAATTTTGGAAGAGTACGTATTTCAAAGAAATATGTATAACACTGGCTCAAAATGCCTAAGCTTCTCTGGGCAAGAGACAGTCTGACACTTTAAACCCTAGTTAGGAGAAAACAGATATAAGCAAATGTGTTTTTTCTACTATGCTATCTAAGCAGTCTCTTGAGCAATATTATTTTTCTTATACTGGCTAAGCCTAAGCCAGTGTGTATTCATCCAGGCCATGTTCCACCAGGCACATTTACTATTAAACATGAAAATTTTTTAATCTAAAATATTTATTTTTGCTGTTTCTACCATCCTCTTGTAAGGCTAATATCAATACTAACAAACTGTACACATAAAACTGGATGATAAAAGCAAAGATAAAAAAGGAAATCAATGTCAGCTAACAGTGATCTCATCAAAAATTGGATTAATACATGAACCTGTCATTACCAGAGCGTGCTATGCCACTGTCTCTGTCCTCATTCAGCTCTCTTCCAGGCATGTCCATTGGGTTGCTGTGAACTGCAAATCAAGACAAAACTGTGACTTATAAAATACAGTGCTATTCAGGTTGATGTTGTTCCTTTTATGTAGCAAACTAAATCATGCTCATTTCATTGCATTCCTTTATTTTTTCAACAGCATGGCACAAACCCAACACCAAGAGCTATTACTCAGTTGAACAAGCTTTGAGATCTCTCTAAAGATTTGACATATAATATGAAATAATCTATGGTATAATACCTAAAGAAGCAAGGGATGACTAAAATAAGTATTTTAGAAGCATATTCAATGATATATGAATATATTCACAATATACTGCTAAATGAAAAAAAGGCAATCTACTGACCAGTAAGAATGATGGTTGCTGGGGCTAAGTGACTGGTATATGATGGTTGTCTGCTATTCTGCCTATAAAAATGTATGTTTAAAAATTCTCCATAATAAAAATTTTAAGAAAGCCGAACAGTATAACCCCAATTTTGTTTTAAAACAAACAAAAAAACTAAGAAGGTGATTTCCAGTTGACAAGATGGCTAATATATTTTTTTGCCTATTTTTCATATTTTCCAAATTTTCTATAATATATATACATTGTTTATATCTTACATTTGTAAGAAAAATAAATATTAATTAAAACAAGAAGTTGGATACAACTTCCTGGATACAGAAGCATGAACACACTCTACAATCATCTATTTAATGATGTAAACAAACATAGTCATATATGCCTTTTACAGAATATAATGGTGCTTGTTCATCTAAATTTTAGCTCCAAGAGAAATCATTCTTATGGAATAGTGTAGATCAGAAATTTTACAATAATAGTAAGATAGGATATTTTCTGCGATTGATGAACCATGATACAGAAGCTACTCAGCCATGGAAACAAGATAGTGTCACATTAGAAATTCTACTGGTATTACAAGAAATAACGTTCATACTATATTTTGGTTTAGGATTCTAAAGTTAAAATCATTATTACATAACAAAATAAGAAATGACAAACTGAAATTTCATGAAAATGTCAATTCCACTGATAACTTAGTTTCTGGAAACTTTAAGAACATATTCAGTAGAAAGATATTAAGTTCTTAAACTTCCTAAGCAATGTTTTCTCAACTACACTTTCCCCAACTGCATTTCTCTACTCTCTTGTTTCCACAGCTTAACTATGAATTCTAGACGCTGGGGCACACCAACTAGTCTACCCACACAGCACATGGCAAACCTGCAAAGAAAGAGGCGCTCCTGATCAGGCGGAGCGGACCCTGTTCAGAGAATGCCCGCCTGGGGCTGCAGAACTGTGAAAGACCTACATGGCAGAAACGTAAAATACATATGAAAGAGGGCTGTTAGAGAAGCCACAATGCGTCAGGAATAAAAGGTGAGCTAAGGAAGTACAAAAGCAGACCAACAGATATGGATGGAAACCTTTAAACAAGTAAGAATAATTCAAGCTGGCTTCCTATTTTTGAAACAGGATGGTTTCCTTCTGGTCATGGCTTATGTCAACATAACAATTTACTAATAAGTCCACATATAATAATAAAAATAAAACATAAACAATAAAAATAAGCTTCCACTATACAAGGTAAAATGTTCAATCCTTTCTCATCTAAAACAATGTTTTTAAAGATTCAAAACAACACAGTAATGTTATCTATATAATTTGACATTTGCCAAATACATTTATCTTTTAAAAAGTCAGTTTTAAGATTACAATATTGTGCAACTACAGTTAAGAAGAAAACCACCTAAGCACTTGGCTGAAAAAACAGAACACAAAATAAAACAAAGAGCAAATAAAGAAAAGGGGTCTACTGACAAATAAGTATGAAATTAGTTTTTCTAAACTAGTTGTAAATTATAAAGTAACAGAAGAAACCAAAGTTCCTAGAGCAGGGGTCAGCCACTATGGAAGCAAGAAAGCCAATGCAGCCTGTCAGGGCCAGACTCCCAGCTGCCCAAGATAAGTAGCTGCCACACACTTGACCAAGAGAAGATAAGAGTCTGAAGACCCAGAGAGGGTAACATTCCAGCCTGGAAGCAAGCAGCTGAGTTACTTGTTAGTTATGCTTCATCAAGATGGCCTAAATAGCCATCTAGGAGGTTTATCTAGGATAGAACTGGGGACTTTTCTGTTTTAAAAAGTGACAAATGTATTTTTCAAATTGCTAATAGGTATTTTTCTATAACAAGAGTTTCTATAATTATAGTGCATGTGCAGCAAACCTTCCATTTTCATTGTTCAGTTCCTTCTTAATTTTTTCCTAGTTACCTCAAAACTTACCTGCTCTCTTTAATCTCCTTCCCTACCACCTCCTCTTACTCTCAGCATATGACTTTGTCTCGTACAGTATGCATATGTATATGTTTGTACACATGAAGAATCACCATATGGGAACTCTCCTCCTACCATGCTATCTCCAAACGTAATCTCCAAACTTAATTAACTTTCATCCCTGCCTCCTTCCTGCCTGAGCAGTAATAACAAGTAACATTATTCAAGTCCCCTTTATGTGCAGGGACTATCTGTGAAAAATCCTGAGAGGTACCTCCCTCCCTCCCTTCCAAAGCTAATTCTTCTAAGTCAGCTAGGCCCTTCCACTTTACCAGTATCACCTCTATCTCCAACCTCATCCTCCTTATAACCTCCTTTTCCATCAACATTTAAATACAGTCAGAACTCTTCTACCTTCTCCCCATATATCTAATCCTATAGTTCAGTAGTTCTTAAAATGTGGTCCAAGGACCCCCTAAGGGGACCCTGCAACCCTTTCAAGGGGTTCTTGAGGACATTCCTTTTTCTAGCTACATATCTATGTGAAACTATATTCTCTTAACACACTTCAACCAAAACAACATATTACAAAAGACTGAATGCAGAAGATATGAGAATCCAGCTGTTTCTATTAAGCCAGACAATAAAAAGTTTTGCAACAATGTAAAACAATGCCACTCAAAGTTTTCTTGTCTTGGAAAGTACAGTTATTTCAAAACATGTTATTTATATTAACATAAAAAGAGTTATTAGTGTTATTTTTAATGAGTTACTAAGTAAATATTTTAAAATTTTTCTGAATTTTAATTTCTAATACAGTATATATCAATAAATGTAACCTACATACACAAAAGCTCTCTGTGGTCCTCAATAATTTCTATGTGTGTAAAAGGGTCCTGAAACCAAGAAATTTGAGGATGCCTGCTTACATCTTAGAAAAGAAGACTAACCTCTGAGTCTTTCCTCAACTATGGCTTCTATTCTCCCCACTGAAACTACTCACATAGGCCACCACCAAAAGCCTTCCTGTTACTTAATGCACTCCATACTATCTTACACTACCTTACATCATATTTGATGCTGACTACATTACACTTTGAACTTTTTTCCCTCAGTTCTCATGCTAACACAAAGTTTTTTTTTTCTTAGTCTCCTTTATGTGATTCTCTTCTCCTACTCCATCTTTAAAGCCAGCACCCCCAGGGTTCTATCCTCAACAATATTTCCTTCTCATTCATTCTTATGCTTTCAATTATCATTTATATGATAATAATTCTCAAATCCATGGTAGAAACTGCTAACAATCTAAAAAAGGATTGTGTTCTCCCTTGCATAACATCAAGTAGTCTGTGGGAAGCAGCTGGCCAGCTACGGACCATATTTCTCAAACCTCCTTATATACAGGTGAAGCTGTATGATTAGTTACCACCAATGGAATGTGAGCAAAAGTGATGTATATCACTTTCAGGTTGAGGTAGTTTTGAAGGGAATGTGCCTTCTCCATACTCAGTCTTTCCACTGGCTTTGTGTAGGTGAGCACAACCTTGGAGCCCATATTGTAAAGAAGGTAGAACTCCAAGAAGGAAGGAGACTGGACCTCTAAAACACTGCTTTGAGGAAAATTGTGAGAAAAAACCTCTATTGTTTTAAAACTATTATACATTCATGATCTTACAGCAGCTACCACCAAAATACATCTCTCTCTAACTAACTACAATGGATATCTTCACTTGGATATCCTACCAATACTTCCAATTCGACAGTCCTAAACCTAAAATCATCAACTCCCAATTTCTCATGTTCCTCCCAGTGAATGGAACCAATATCCATGCAATTACACAACCCGATAGCTCAGTGCCATCCCTGACTCCCCCTTTCCCCTCACCTCTTCTACCTAATTACCAAGTCCTGTCTACTCTATTTCTCCCAACAAAGTTCTCAACAACTCTTTATCCTTATGGACACAATTTTACTCTACGTCCCCATTATCTGTCACTTGGACTATCATAAGCAGTCTTCTAACATGGGTGTTTTCTCAATCCCACTGGCTCATCTGAATCTATTCCTACAGCAATTAGAATATTCTTTTGCAGATACAAATCTGATCTGATCATGTTTCTATATTGTGAAAACTCTTCTGTTGTTGCCTTGAGAATGCACCACAAAACTCTCCAGCTATAAGAACTGCAAATGGCCAAGCACCCCAGCTGCTGTGTTCTTAACTTCACTGCCATGCTCGTGCAGGGCCACATATCCCACAGGCTGCGCCTAGCCAATGACTAAACACAGTAGCTATAGTAAGGCAGGCCCATTTTGGCAAGACATGGGTCACTTCTGACAACCAACTCTGACTCAAAGACTCGTCCACAGCCTTATCAAACCTTCCTTGGACTATATGGCAGGCTGGAACATGTCCACTCAAGCTTTTATTCCTTTCACTCAAGGCAAACTTGCACCACAATCTGAGGGCTCTCTGAACCCTTCCCAGCTCCCTCTTCATTTCTTCTCACCTAGTAATAATAATATCCTTGCATGTTTAAACCTGTCTTGGCACCTGTTAAAAACCAGGAGGAAGACCCAAACTAACACACCCTCACTGGTACCCAACTGCTTACCCAAAGCATAAGTCCAAATTCCTCAGTGTAACCCACAATGCCCTTCATGATCTGGCTCTTGCTCACTTCTTTATTTCCTTTTACTTCCTTTACTTATATCCACACTGTGCTCCACCCACACTGATTTGTTCACATTCTTTCCACACTCAACGATCTCTTGCACTAGGTCTGTGCAGATGCTACTGTTTTTTCCTAGAACATTTCTCTTCCCAACTGTCAGGCTAATTCTTCAAGTTTAGGCTCACTTCTTTAAGAAAGCCTTTTGTGATACTCCAAGACTGAACCGGGTGTTCCTCCTCATTTCTATCACAACATGCTCTTAGTCTTGTCCAAAAATTAACTACAGTATACTGCAATTGTATACTGTACTGTATTGCTTGTCTGACTTCCACTAACTAAAAATCTGTTGAGGCAGGAACTGTGTCTGGTTCACCACTATATTCTCAGGGCCTAGCAGAGTGCTTGGCATATAATAAGGGCTTGATAAGTACTTGTTGATTAATTGGAAATTTAAAGAAAATAAGAAATGGTGCTCAAATATCCTTGATTCACAACTAAGAATGTACAAGAAAAAGCCGTTCATAACAAAGTCTGTGCTTTGTTAAGTGCATTAATTTCCTATTCCATGTTAAAACAGAGAAGTTGAGTATATGTAGCAACTATAGCGTACTTTACCTTTATACATAATGGATTTGTATTATTAAAATAGCTTTTAATAAGCCCCTTTAGCTTTGAAAAGTATCAAATTATAAAGAAAAAAAGACATTTCTCTGTCACATTTTTACTTTATTAAAATGAACTAATCAAGTTAAGAAAAAGTAGAACTTCTATTTTTCTATAAAAGGCACACTTTCTAAAACATGTGTCTGACACTGCAACTAGCCCATAGTAGGTACTTAATTAATAGTTGCTATTTGAATGAACATGAATTATAAAAAATAATAGGATGCTATACTGTTAAAGGTGGGAGAAAAAACTGTTTTCTACTAATATGTATAACTGATATTTAGTAAAATTAATTACAAATAAAATTTTCCACTAGGGCTTCCCTGGTGGCTCAGTGGTTGAGAGTCCGCCTGCCGATGCAGGGCTTGCGGGTTTGTGCCCGGTCCAGGAAGATCCCACATGCCGCGGAGCGGCTGGGCCCGAGAGCCATGGCCGCTGAGCCTGCACATCAGAGCCTGTGCTCCGCAAAGGGACAGGCCACAACAGTGAGAGGCCCACATACCACAAAAAAAAAAAAAAAAATCCACTGAACAGGGAATGAGTGAAACATTCATCCTATTCTTTTTTTTTTTTAACATCTTTATTGGAATATAACTGCTTTACAATGGTGTGTTTGTTTCTGCTTTATAACAAAGTGAATCAGCTATACACATATACATATATCGCCTCCCTCTTGCGTCTCCCTCCCACCCTCCCTATCCCACCCCTCTAGGTGGTCACAAAGCACCGAGCTGATCTCCCTGTGCTATGCGGCTGCTTCCCACTAGCTATCTATTTTACATTTGGTGGTGTATATATGTCCATGCCACTCTTTCACTTCATCCGTTTACCCATCCCCCTCCCCACGTCCTCAGGTCCATTCTCTATGTCTGCATCTTTATTCCTGTCCTGCCCCTAGATTCTTCAGAACCAATTTCTTTTTTTTTTTTAAGATTCCATATATATGTGTTAGCATACATTCATCCTATTCTAACTGCTGTCCACTCTCTAATACACTACAGTTCGTTATGCACTGGAAATATGGTCAGCAGTAATTTATTTGATCTTTCTAAGATAAAACAAAGGACCAGAAATTTTAGAAACAGTTTGCCACTTTAAAATGTTGAACTTAAATAACAAACAATAAACTAACCAAACTACTAAATAAGCTGCTATTTTAATAAATCTCTTAAGAAACATCAAATTTGAATATCTGCTCATCTGAATTACAGGTCAAAAAAACAAGCACCATTTTAAAATTACTCTATGGTCAGGGAAAAGAAAAGGGAGAAAGTATAATACCTGTCTCCCTCAGCTGAAATATTCAAGAGAGCTAGTAAGGGCTTTTTACATCAACAAAAGTACTTTTCAAAGATGCATCGAAACTAAAACCAAAAAACAAATTAGGTATTTCTTCAGCAGTTCTCTTTTTTCAGGTACAAAATAAACATTATGTTCAAATATATGAAAACTAAATTTTTCAAATAATATAAATATTACACATTCTTGCAATTTAAATCCCTTTTCCACTTCTACTATTTGAAATTCTTTGGTCTTCTAACATTATTAAGAACGTTATTATCTACACTATTAAGAACATTTTTAAAATGTATAAAAACCGTTTTACCTATATTTCCAAGTAATCCATTAATAACTGTGTTATTATCAGCCTTTAATGTACTGTTGTCCTGATTGATGAATTCAAGACTGTCTTGCAGCCTAAGTGGGAGGAGAAAAAAATAAATTCCAAATTCGTTTTATGCTCTTAATGGCAATTCTTTGTATACCTCAAATTTTAAGTGTAAAACATTTTTTTTTAAGTTTTAAGTTTCCCTATTAGTACTATAAACCAACTAATCATTTAAATCAGGGGTTAGCAAACTACACACTGAGGGTTAAATTAAGTCTGCTGCCTGTTTCTGTGAATAAAGTTTTACTGGAATACAGCCACACCCAAGTGTCTGTCAACAGATGAATGGATAAAAAAAGACTGTCATGTATATATATAGACAGGGGATATTATTCAGACATGAAAAGAAAAAAAGAGGAAGTCCTGCCATTTGCAACAACTTTGGTCCTTCAGGGCATTATGCTAAGTGAAATAAGTCAGACGGAGAAAGGCAAATGCTGTATGATATCACTTATATGTGGAATCTAACAAAGTCAATTCCCTGACGGTCCAGTGGTTAGGACTCTGTGCTTCCACTACAGGGGGCACGGGTTCAATTCCTGATTGGCAAACTAAGATCCTGCAAGCCGCGAGGCACGGCCAAAAAATAAATAAATAAATAACTTTTTAAAATTTGTTTAATTAAAAAGAAATTAAAAAGCCGAACTCGTGGTGGCGCAGTGGTTGAGAGTCCGCCTGCCGATGCAGGGGCACACGGGTTCGTGCCCCAGTCCGGGAAGATCCCACATGCCACGGAGCTGCTGGGCCCGTGAGCCATGGCCGCTGAGCCTGCACGTCCGGAGACTGTGCTCCACAACGGGAGAGGCCACAACAGTGAGAGGCCCGCGTACCGCAAAAAAAAAAAAAAAAAGCCAAACTCAGAGATGCAGAGAGCAGAGCTTACCAGGGACTGGGAATAGGGGAAATGGAGATAAAATGGTCAAAGGGTACAAACTTCTAGTTATAAGATTAACAAGTTCTGGGTGTCCAATATACAGCAAGCTAATTATAGCTAATAATACTGCGTTATATCTTGAAAGTTGCTAACAGAGTAAATCTTAAATATTCTCACCACAAAAAAGAAATGGTAATTATGTGACAGGATGGTAGCAGTTAAGGCTATGGTGGTAATCACTTTGCAATATATAAATGTATCAAATCAACACGCCATATACTTCAAAATTACATAATGGTGTATGTCAATCATATCTCAACAAAGCTGGGGGAAAAAATCTGGCCTCCATAAACTTTCAAACTGAAGGGATGGAATAAAATCTGAATTTATGCTGCAATCCTGAAAGCAGCTTATTAGTTTTCATACTTTGCAGATCTTAAAGAATTCATTTCTCCCTTGATCCATAACTACTTACGTATTGAGACTTCCACAGATGCTGCTGCCAGTCCGTGCAGTAAAAACTTTGCTGAGCATAAGCTGTGGAGGGGAACTATGAAGAAAAAGAGAAGGATAGAGAGAGATCAAAACTGAAACACAAGGACCTTTCCAATTTATTACAAATAAAAATGTTTAAGTCACAGAGATGTCACAGCATAGTTACAACAGCCATGAAGTAGCATTAAACCCATAAAACTTCATAAACTTAGTAGCTGACATGCTCAATCTGAGTGAAGACTATATGAAATTCTCCCATCTTTAAAAAACTAAACATTCTAAAATGGATTCATTAAGAAAAATCAGAAAATCCCTCACCGGATCTGATGAATCTTTAAGGTGGAGCCTTTGTAGCTCATTGCTACTGAGCCAAACATCATCTCTCCAAGCATATTGGCATCAGAAGAGCATCGAGAACCCTAAACAATAAGCATAACATTAATAAAATTGCAGAATTTAAAACCTATTTCAAAAACTGATTTTTATTAATAATTCCTTTGCTGTATTCTACGTAATGTTTTTTAAATGATTTTACGTTGTATACACTGTTCTGCAGCTTGATTTTCTTCATTTCACAATGTCTTATAGATCTAAGCATATTGTTATACATTGATTCCTTTTAAGAGCTGCATAGTATTCTCCTATATGAAAATACCATTTTATCAAGCCTGTTCCCCTTACTGATAGGCATTTAAGTTACTTCCTGTTTTTTGCTATTACAAATAACGCTCAAAAAACATTCTTAGCCACATCTTATGCATATGCAATGCTTCTCCAGGACAGATAACAAGAAGTAGAATTCACTGAACATGCTGAACAGATTTTACCACTCCTACTGTGCAAACAGAAGCATTCGCAAAAGGGGTAACTTGGACATATTTTGCATTTTTTTAAAAAAGACTTATCTTAAGCATTAGAATGTCTTGTTTGCAAAGAATTCTTTTCCATAATTCTTTAATTGTCCTCATAGGAGTCAAAAAAATCTAAAAACTGACTCATCCATTTGGTTACTATTTATATACTGTGGCAAATACAACTAGTTAACCACCAAATATCTTATTCCTTATTTTCTGAAGTACAATTTGTTTCAAGAAAGCAATGTGCCCAAATGAAAAAAACTACATTTCAGAGCCTCCCTTACAGATAGGGGATTTCGAGTTGGTCTCTATATTCAAAGAGTTAAACCAGTGGTTGGAGTGGTAGCTTTCAGAACTATCCATTTACATGCATTCAACACAGTCCTGGTCAATGGAATATAAATGGAAATCACTGAAGATGAAGACACCGTAAGAGGACGAGAAGGCAACAAGTATGTACACAGTAACTCTGGCTAAGTAGAAAGATAAGGAAACCTTGGTCTCTGAGGCCATCTTGGAAGCCCATAAACTATCGTCCCTAGATGGCCTCTCTCCAGACTTGTCATGTGAAGAAACCAATCCCTAATTTGTTTAAGCCACTGTTTCATAGGATATCCCAATGCAATTCCTAACCAATACAATTAACATAATAAAACTGATGAGAAAGATGACCAAAAAACTATCTAAGATAGTAAATGAGGATTATGCACAAATTTCACTATGCCATTCTACCATGGGAAATCAAGAATTAGGAGTTTTTAAAAATACTTAAAAGAGTCTTCTGAAGATAACAATAAAGTGATGAGGACCCCCATTTTACAAGTGAAAGCCAGGGAATACATCTACATACTATTTTTCTTTTTATAATGTGATTCTCTTTTACTCTTTTGCTTGTTTACTATCTGCCTTGGGTTAAAAAAAATCTATATATTTACATTTTGTCACCTTTCTTAAAAACAACATCTTCAAATAGCAATCCATTTCATTATACATACTATGTTCATATTCATTTTTTAATACATTCATTGACATATTGTTTTTTCTTTCTCAGTGCTAAGGCACAAAGTTATTTTTTAAGAAAAAAATCACTTCTGATATACCTAGGTTACTACAAGAAGCAACTCATTTATTCTTGGGATTTGGTTAAGACAAATTTTTTATTTCCAGAAGTCTAGGTATTACAAACATTTTAGAAACAGAGTAGAATAATTTTTTTAGATAATAAAGTAGTTTATTTTTCTTTTAAGATCAACAATACCAATCTTACTTGACAATCTAAATTGCTTCTGGATAATGAGAGAAATGAGAACCTTCTCTTACAAGCTCATTTTTGTTACAATGCATCTAACTCCATTCTTATTTTGACTAAAAATAATATTTCTTATACTAAACAAGCTACACAAATTTAAATATCAAGTCATTTAAACTTTAATATTATAATTAGAAAAGAATTCTCAGAAGGCAAAATACAGTAAAAATAAATTGGTGTATAAATTTTATGAAACCACATACTTTGCTATTAAAGCTTCTCTCTGCCTGCTCTAATACATACCAAATAGTTATGAATGTCACTGACATGTTATATATTTTAATGTGACATAATCTATAATGAAGAATATAATTAAGAAAATGCTATTATCTTTAATGCTTTTTTTAAAAGGCTCTTATTTAAAAGTTCAATTCTTTGTAAGTACTCATTGCTGAATACAATAATCTGTAATACCCCGTAAATCAAAAATAATGTTGTAGTTACCTGAAATAACACTTTATCAAGTGTAGTGAACTATATGCTATAATAATTCAATGCCTTCTTGCTAAAAAAGTAGATTTCCAAGACCATAATGAACCTACTACTAGAATATCTAGACATATAACCTGGGAACCTGTACTTAAAAAAAACTCTAGGGATTTTTGATGCAAAATGAGAATTATAATCACTCACTGCTTCAGGGTTTCTACAGTCTGGATCCATTTGCTAACACTATTTAACTGTATAACATTAGGAAGAAAGGCAAGTTTGTACAGTTGATCAAATTAGAAAACTTGTAAACTGGCATTAGTATAATGATCCTACATAGCACAGCACTATTAGGAACCTGTTAGGGTAACATGCTCAAGATGGAAGAGGAATAGAGGAGGGCAGGCAGAACTATGTAGATATTAAGGGTCCTAACATCTGGACTTTTATAACTTCGAAGCTGTTCCACATATACTGTCATGTTGATATGGTATAAGGGTTAATTTCTATCCAAGAACAATTACCTAAGCATAAATAATTTAAAGGTCCAGGATTCTATTTTGGTACTGCTAAATGTAAAATACCTGTGATTCATTCATGCAAGCTTGAATGACACAAATTCACATTAGATGACATTTGCTTATTTGAAACCAAGTACTGATCCTATGTAAAATATAACAACATAAGTTTATAGAGAAGTTCCTATATAGTCAAATGATTGGTTAATTCCATATTTTAAAAGAACAGCCACATTAATTTTGAAAAATGAAAATGTACATTTCTGATAACATATACTTCAGCCATATTTTAATTTCATACTACAGCTGACTTGTATTATATTTATCTTCATATTTCAATAATTAAAAAGTATATAAAATAAGAAATTATTCTGGTAGCCTAAAAAATATGAAATGGGAAATAAAAAGGAGAAAATGCCCCTGCTACCTGTGCCCAAAGCTCTCTATGCTTCCCCTATCCTAAGATTTATCAAAGTTCATAAACTTACCTACTTGATTATCTGTCTCCCCAGCTATACTGTAAGCTCCAGGAGGGTAAGCACTAGTCCCTGTTACATCCTCAGTCCCTAGGATGGTATACAACACGTTGTAGGTACTCAAAAATACTTGTGGGGCTTCCCTGGTGGCGCAGTGGTTGAGAGTCCGCCTGCCGATGCAGGGGACACAGGTTCCTGCCCCGGTCCGGGAAGATCCCACATGCCGTGGAGCGGCTGGGCCCGTGAGCCATGGCCGCTGAGCTTGCGCATCCGGAGCCTGTGCTCCGCAACGGGAGAGGCCACAACAGTGAGAGGCCCGCATACCGCAAAAAAAAAAAAAAAAATACTTGTGAATGAATAAAAGACATCAGTGATCTTACCTGGTACTTAGGACACTGGTCTTTTACATCAGAAGATGAAGTCATGGAACTATCTAAAGAGGAAGAACTGTCTCCTCCAGGTTTCAGTTGGCAGCATTTCCCAAAGACTTTAACTTGAGCATCACTACAGAGCTTCTGAAAGGGAGACATTATTCCCATTCATATTTTAACAGATTTTCCACCATATATAAATTATAGCATAAAAACCTTTGGAAAAACCAAGGATGAAATAATTCAAAATAATATAACCTTAATATAATGACTATTTGCATTTTACTGTATTTTCTCCAGTACTGCTTTCTATTCTTTGTCTCATAGCTATAATATTTGTGGCATTTTTTAACTGTACTTTTCTCACCAAAATTATTAAATCATGGGAATTTTTCTATATTACAATGGTCTACACAATGTTCATTGTTGGGACTTAATTATATACTGCAGCAGTTTTCAAATTATTTGATCTCAAAAACCTATTCATGCTCTTAAAAATTATTTAGGATCCCAAAGGCATTTTGTTTATGTGTGATGTATGTATCAATATTTTCCCATATTAGACATTAAAACTGAGGAATTTTAAAATATTTATAAATTTATTTAAATATAACAATATACCCATTATAAGCTAATGTAAGTAACATATTTTAATGGAAAAAAACTGGGGAGATGTAGGAACAGGAAGAGAAATGCAAATGAGACATATTTCATTGTATGTTCACATATATGTAAGTTTAATCTTTTGAAATGAGAATGCATCCATGTATTGGACAGTTACATTTTTAATAATAGCTGAGCTTAGGACCAGAAGGCTGTATTGTCTAGCATGGAAGTATTTCAATTTTTTGCTTTAGAAATAGAGACACAGACATAGAGAACAAATGTATGTATGTATGGATACCAAGGGGGAAAGGGGTGGGGTGGGAGGAATTGGGAGATTGGAATTGACACACATACACTACTGCATTATTGATACTATGCATAAAATAGACAGCTGATTGGAACATACTGTATAGCACAGGGAAGTCTACTTAGTTCACTGTGGTATCCTAAATGGCAGGGAAAACCAAAAGGGAGGGGATATATGTATATGCATGGCTGATTCATTTTGCTGTGCAGTAGAAGCTAACACAACACTGTAAAGCAACTAGACACCAATAAAAATTAATTAATAAACAAATTTTTTTTTGCTTTATTCTTCTTGTTCTCCTCTCCCTCCTGAACAGGTTCTAGAGCTTTCACTGCTCACAACTACCAAAATTGCAATCCACCAAGTTCTCTGATACTCCTAAAAACATCTCAATGCTTTACCACAGTTAACAGTATGTTCGTTCTTCAAAACCCTGCTGGCCTGACTTATCTACTATTGCAAACCACCATTTATCAGTCAACAAAAGTAACTGAGTACTATGTGTACCAAGCACTAGCGAAAAGAAGTGAATAAAACAGTTCTTTTCCTCGTGGAACTAACACTCTAACAGGAGAAGGAGATATTTAACAAATAGACAAATTAGTATAATTAAATACACTATTTCAAATATGTCTAATAAAAGTAATAATGATAGCAACAGTTAACTCACATAACACCTAGTATCTGGTCAGGTACTCTTCTGTTTTACATATATTTACTCTTTTATTCCTCACAACAACTCTATGAAGTAAGTACTATTATTATCCCCATTTTGCAGATGAAGAGATTAAGGAGCAATGATGTTTATGTGAACTGTCCAAGAAAGACTTAACTTAGTCTAGGCATGTCAGAAATGATATTTAAACTGGAACTACAAAACAGCACAGGAGTTAAGGTGAAAGAAGAAGAATGGGAGGGCTAGAAAGACATTCCAGGCTGAGGTAACTATATATGTCCAATCTCTGAAACAAGAAGCAATTTGCTAGAGGGAAGAAAGGGACAAACATATATCAATTCCAGGACTGAAGCATAATTTCTGCTCCTAGAAGGCCAATGTCTACTGTGCCATGTCCCCTCACTAGACCATCTTCCAACAAAGTTGTTGCTGATGGGAAAGAGAAAAGACACTGTACAGAGAAAGGGGTAGGTGTGTGTGTGTGTGTGTGTGTGTGTGTGTCACAGCTTTTACATACACTTCTATGCACAATGTCTTATAGATCTAAAATCTCTACAACAGGACAATCAAACTAAGTCAGAATTGAAATACACTAACATGCCTTTCCCAATGTTCAATGTGCATCTGCATTATACATTAACCAGATCCCCTCAAGGTAGGAGGATGTAATCAACTTTGAGAAAAAGTCTCTTTCTTCTAATGCCAGCATTGTAATTTTTAAAATTAATATTCCTTCCCCATCCTGTACAGGGGATCACACTGACTAAAGGCTCATTCTGTATGTGCATACCTGACTATAAAAAATCTCTGATGAATTTTATTTATAATTTTAACTTGTCAATATGATACATGATTCTTTCTCTCAAAAACGTACGCCTCTCTAACTCCCGACCAGTGGAACAATTCTCAGAGCTTCTGAAAATCTGTCTCCCACGTTACAATCCTCAATTTGGCTCAAATAAAATTATCTTTATTTCTTCTTAGCTTAATTGTTAATTGAATTTTCATCGACACAAAGAAATCTAGATCCCACTCTTTACCCTTTTCCCCACTCCACACATTGCCAATAAGTAAAATCATTTTTATTGGTTTACTATTATCCTTCCAGTATCTCTTTTCAAATATAAGCATATTCCCTTTCCTTTTCTCTTACAGAAAGTGATTCAGTTCTGCCGTTGCTTTATTTTCCACTAATATCATAGAGAATCTTTTCATCTATGTTTAGAAATCTTCCTCATTGTTTTTTTTAAAAAAATACAGCTACACAGTATTCCAGTGCGTGAATATACTATAGCTTATTTAACCAGTCATCTGTTAATAACCCTGCCAGTGGAACGGCTGGGTCAAAACATAAATACATATAATTTTGGTAGATACTCCAAGGATGTCATTTCACTCACTCACTTTAACAGCAAAGTACTGTCATGCAACATTTGGGTTTTTGCCAATCTAAAAGGAAAGAACTAAAATCACAACATAGTTTTAATTTTAATTTCCTTATTATGAATGAGAAGAAGAATCTTATTAAATGTGTAATGGCCATCTGTATGTGAACTCCCTGGTCTTATCTTTCACCTAATTTTCTATTGAATGTTTCTCCTGTCTTGATTTCTAGGAATTTTTTATATAGAAAGATTACCAGCTGGTTTTATATCCTATAAAAATGTTTTCCCATACCGTTTATCTTCTGATTTTCCTCATGGTAGTTTCTTCCCTTTTTGTTTGTTTGCTTTTGCTTTGTTTTGCTCACCATCCAAGTTATTTCCGTTTCTTTTTTTATTTGGTTGTCTAATGTGTAAGTCTTTTAACTTTATGGCTTCTGCATTTTCAGCAATAGCTAAAAGGTGTTTTCCACTCCACAGATACATAGGAACTCATGTTATCTTTTTGTAATGTCACAGTTTTATTTTTTTTACATTTAAATGTTTGATATACTTGAGATATGAATCTAAGTTTATCTTTCTTATAATTGGCTAATTATCTAATACCATTTATTAATCTTTACCCTACTGATTTAAGATGATGCCTTTATCATATATTAAATTTCTGCATGTATTTAGATCTACTTCTGATCCTCTATTTCATTCCATTAGTCTATTGATCTATTTATGTTCCAATAATATATTCTTTTAATTACTGAGACTTTACAGTATATTTTTCAAATCTGGTAGAACTTACTCAACCTCACTATTTCTTTTTCAGTTTTCCAGCCTATTATCGCTAATTTCTTTCCATTTGAACTTTAGAATCTGCTATCTAATTCCAGATACCACCACCCACCAAAAATAATAATAATAACAACAACAATAAGGTTGCCATTTTTATGGAGATAGCATTATTTTACAAAGCAACTTAGAGAGAATGGACAACTTTATGACATTGAGTATTACCCAAAAATATATTTTGCCTTTTCATTTGCTCAAGTAAGCTTTTATGTACCTCAGATTTTTAAGGTTCTAAACATATAGATTTTGTTAAGTTTATGAAAAGGCATTTTTTAATTGCTATTTTATTTTTTTAAGGTGCTAAAAAATAATTTTATTGAGTTCCCAAATGCTTAAAGCACTTGTCCTTTTTTACTTAGAAGCCCCCATGCTCACTCCTTTTTTTTTTTAAACATCTTTATTGGAGTATAATTGCTTTACAATGGTGTCTTAGTTTCTGCTTTATAACATAGTGAATCAGCTATACATATACATATATCCCCATATCTCCTCCCTCTTGCGTCTCCCTCCCACCCTCCCTATCCCACAAAATTGCAATTTTAAATGGAGACTTAGCTTCCTTCATACTTCCAATTGGAAGTTATATACTGAGTTTACTGATTTCTGTATATTAACTTCTATATAGATTCAATTACCTAACCAAATCCTATGTTCCAAATCTGATACCACAATTACGATTCAACTACTGGCACTTGTACAATGCTTCTGAGTGTACAAAACTCTAACACATTAAAATTTATATTCACCTTTCCAAAGTTATTTGAATCTGCTGATGTACAACTTTATTCTTGTATATAACCAATGAAGGCTGAAACATGTGACTGACGATGTAACTTCACTGGGAACACATGCACTGGATTATTGTTAACACAGAAATAATGTCCAAGATAAAGACAGTATCATATGATCAAATCACACTTGATCCATTTGGCTATATCAGTGTTCAAAGAAACCACATCTCAATAATTTTTACATTTCAACTAGATGCTGAATAAGGTCTGAGGATCAAAAGTAAAAAAATAAAAATAAACTTTTACAAAAGAGAGAAGTTTCTTGGGCTTCCCTGGTGGCGCAGTGGTTGAGAGTCCGCCTGCCGATGCAGGGGACACAGGTTCCTGCCCCGGTCCGAGAAGATCCCACATGCCGTGGAGCGGCTGGGCCCATGAGCCATGGCCGCTGAGCCTGCGCGTCCGGAGCCTGTGCTCCGCAACGGGAGAGGCCACAGCAGTGAGAGGCCCACCCAAAAAAAAAAAAAAAAAAAGAGAGAGAGAAGTTTCTTGATTACAATCACTGAATGTTCAAGAGTCATTTTTCACAGAATATAATAGAGTTGGAAAAATAAATGTTCTGAGGAAGCTATACATTGATTAATATAATTTTATTTCAGCATTGTAAGACAATATTCAGGAAACTGCTAATGCCTAAACTATCTCATCATTATGTATAGACCCAAAATATTGTGTAGGAAGTTTAAAATGATCATTTACATCACACAGTCCCTCTTTGCCTATATAGAACTGACATGATTTGATGTTCCAAGGGTATAAGTACAGTAAAGTAGATGAAAAAAATCACTTTATGATTCCAACAGCTCACAATTTGGGGAAAAACCATGTGTTCTGTAGTTGTCAAAAGGAACATATAAAATCTTCATTAAAGTATTTACAGGATTTTGATAATAAACTTCCTAACTTTTAATTAAAGCTGATCAAAATATGTCCTGAGGGCTTCCCTGGTGGCGCAGTGGTTGACAGTCCGCCTGCCGATGCAGTGGACACGGGTTCGTGCCCCGGTCTGGGAAGATCCCACATGCCACGGAACGGCTGGGCCTGTGAGCCATGGCCACTGAGCCTGCGCGTCCGGAGCCTGTGCTCCACAACGGGAGAGGCCACAACAGTGAGAGGCCCGCGTACAGCAAAAAAAAAAAAAATATGTCCTGAGTATTTACCATGTGTGAGGCAGTGTGCCGTTTAGCAAACAAAGGTGAATAACAGACAAATTTTTTACTTTTTTCTGCAATTTAATAACAAATAAACATACAAATATAGCTCCGATATAGAAGTCTGTGAAAGACTATAAAGAAAGGACTATGAGAATTCTTATGTAGCAGAAAAGAGGAATCAGAAAGGATTCATAAAGTTGTGATACAATAAACCTTGAAAGAAGATAAATCTTCATCTAGGGAGATAGCACGTAACATGAGGATATATAAAACAACTGAGACTGGAAATATTCAAGGCTGTTTGATTTCTAGTCACTGATGAGTCTAGAGGAAAGTTTGAAAAAGAAGAAGCAGGCTTACAGGAAAATTTCAGAAGACTGAGCAATGAGTGGATGGTATGAGCTTAGAGCTGGTAGACAGATTACTACTGAGAGACTAAGAGACATAGAGAAGAGACTAAGAGATACAAAGGAGAGATTGAGCTGAGACACTGAGGAGAGCTGGAGAGAGAGTGAGGCAGAGAGACTAAGAGACACCAACAAACACTGAGAAGGAAGACTGAGAAGGACAAAAAAAAGACAGAGACAGAAAAAGACAGAAGGGCATATAAATAAAGGAGAAAGTAAAAGGATAATTATTTTGTTGGTGTTGGGTAAAGAGGCTTTGTGAAGATTTGCAGGCAAAGAAAAAAGCTAACAGAGGGAAGGAGATATCAGATGGAGAGAAGACTAATGAGACTAATGAAGCATCATTTCAGAAAAGGTGGGCAGAAAGGGTTCAAGAAACAGCATGACACAACACTCATAAGGCTGTTTAAGACAAAAGGGAAGAATGCTAAAGAAACACAATGAATAGCATCAAGAGAAATAGTAAAGGAGAAGTTATATGCTGCAATTCAATGGAACATCATCAAGCACACAAAAAAACTTCAATAAATATTTGCTAAAGAAATCAAGAGAGTATTGATTGTCAACCTGTCAGTCTTAGCTAAGTTCTGCTGAGCTATTAGCAGTCTAAACACAAAAAAAACATGCTTATCACATTTGCAGCTAGCCTTAGATTTCAACTGTCTGCTTGACCATCTACAATTCTATGACTCTTAGGCATCTCACCACTCAGCTATTCAAACCAAAATGTTGAATTCACCAAACGCTTCCTTCTCCCTCATCCCCCCACATCCAACCATTCTCTAAGTAACAAGGTGATTTTTTCACTATTTTTAAAAAATTGACATATAAGTGATAACAGCATTATATTCATTTCAGATATATGACATAATGATGCAGTATTTGTAATATATATTATGAAATGATGTCTACTTAACATCCATCACTATACATAGTTACAAAAAAATTTTTTCCTTGTTATGAGATCTTTTAAGATCTACTCTTTTGGGCTTCTCTGGTGGCGCAGTGGTTGAGAGTCCGCCTGCCACCTGCCGATGCAGGGGACACAGGTTCATGCCCCGGTCCAGGAAGATCCCACATGCCATGGAGCGGCTGGGCCCATGAGCCATGGTCGCTGAGCCTGTGCGTCCGAAGCCTGTGCTCCGCAACAGGAGAGGCCACAACAGTGAGAGGCCCGCGTAACGCAAAAAAAAAAAGATCTACTCTTTTAGCAACTTTCAAATATACAATACAGTATTATTAATTATAGTGACCATATATACATTACATTCCCATTACTTATTTATTTTATAACTGGAAACCTATACTTTTTACCCCCTTCGCCCATTTTCCCCACTCCCTACACCTGCCTCTGGCAACCACCTATCTGTTCTCTGTATCTACGAGTTCAGTTTTTTTTAGATTCCACGTATAAGTGAGATCATACAGTATTTGTCTTTCTGTGTCTGACTCAGTTCAATTAGCATAATGCCCTCAAGGTCTACCCATGTTGTCAAAAACAGGAAGGTTCCCTTCTTTATTAAGGCTGAATTATATGTATTTTTTTCTTTATCCATTCATACATCAATGGGCACTTAGGTTGCATCCATGTCTTGGCTATTATAAATAATGCTGCAGTGAACACTGGAGTGCATAGATCTTTTCAAGTTAGTGCTTTTATTTTCTTCGGACCCAGTAGTGAAGCTGCTGGATCATATGGCAATTCTATTTTCAATTTTTTGAGGATTCTCCATACTGTACTCTATTGTGGCTACATCAATTACATTCCCACAGATAGTGCGCTTTTCTCCACACCCTTACCAACATTCGTCATTTCTTGTCTTTTTGGTAATAGCCATTCTAACAACTGTAAGGTGATACACAATTGCAGTTCTGATTTGCATTTCCCTGATGATTAGTGATGATGAGCACCTCTTTATGTACCTGTTGGCCAACTGTATGTCTTCTTTGGAAACTGTCCATTCAGATCTTCTGCCCACTTTTCAATTAGATTGTTTGTTTTTCTGCTATTGAGTTGTATGAGTTCTTCATATATTTCAGAGATTAACCCCTTACCCAATACATGATTTACAAATATTTTCTCAACTTGGTAGGTTGCCTTTTCATTTTGTTGATGGTTTCCCTTGCTGTGCAGAACTACTTTAGTTTGATGTAGTCTCACCTGTTAATTTTTTTATTTTGTTGCCTTTGCTTCTGGTCTCACATCCAAGAAAATCATTGCAAAGACCAGTGTCAACTAGTTTACTGCCTATGTTTTAGTCTAGGAGCTTTATGGTTTCAAGTCTTATGTTCAAGTCTTTAATCCATTTTGAGTTAGTTTTTGTGTATGGTGTTAAAAAGCGGTGTAGTTTCATTCTTTTGCATGTGGCTGTCCCGTTTTTCCAACACCATTTATTGAAGAGACTGTCCTATCCCATTGCATATTCCTTGGCTCCTTTGTTGTAAATTAACTGACCACGTATGTGTGAGTTTATTTCTGGACTCTCTACCCAAGTGATTTTTTGAAACATAAACCAGATCCCTTCAATGGCTTCCCACTACATTTAGAATATAATCTACACTTCTAACCCAGAGACCTATGAGGCCCTGAATATTCTGGATCCTGTTCCATCTCTCTCCAATTTCATCTCTAGCTACTTCACATACTACTTTACTATCATTCCAGCCAAACTGGCCTTCTTTTAGATCCTGCAATTCACTAAGCTCCTAAGTCACCCTGTAGACTGCATTTGCTGGTCCTGCTTAAAGGAATACTCATCCCCTATACCATGCCTTCAATTTCTTGAGATCTCAGGTTGAATGTCACTACCTCAGTGAGACCTTCCTAATACCCCTACAACCAAACTGATAAAAAATGGGTTCCTGGGCTTCCCTGGTGGCACAGTGGTTGAGAGTCCGCCTGCCGATGCAGGGGACACGGGTTCGTGCCCCGGTCCGGGAAGATCCCACACGCCGCGGAGCAGTTAGGCCCGTGAGCCATGGCCCCTGAGCCTGCGCATCCGGAGCCTGTGATCCGCAACGGGAGAGGCCACAACAGTGAGAGGCCCGCGTACCGCAAAACAAAACAAAACAAATTAAAAAAATGGATTCCTTCCTGCAGAATCTCATAAGAATTCTGTGTGTTTCTTTCACAGTACTCAATCACAATTTGGAATTATTTATTTATTTGTTTGTTTATTCAATGTTCACCTCCCTAAGAATGTCTAATTGCAGGCACCAAGAGGGTAGAGACTGCTAAATCTCCAAGAGCCTAGTGCTCTGTAGATACTTAGTCATTTGCACAACCAAACAATACTTTAAGAAAATTTTGCAATGTTTTTTTTCTTGTCAGATTGAAAAAAGTGTCCATAGAATGGCTAAGAAATCTAAACTAAGCACAATCTCCAGAAAATTAAGAAATGTGGTACTAATCAGAAGAACATCATAAAACCTGACAATCAAAATAACTCAAAAATTAGGCAAGTACTTATTATATGCCACCTATGTAGATGATGAGGATGCTATTATAAGACAACAGACCACGTCCAATGTATCAAATTTTTCTAAGAACACAAAATCTCAAGTACAAACTCCCAAGTCTCGAAAAATAAATAGTTTGCCTATTAAAAAATAACTTTTTGTCTATTAAAAGTCAATTCTAGTTTACTGAAATGTTACTGAAAATTGTCAGTTTAGGGAAGGAGAGAAAACACAATTCCAGGTTTCCATTTCCAGATTATAGATCCAGGCAATGGACAGTCTTTACATCTGCAAGTTTAACAGAAGTAGCAGCAGCAAAACAACAGCAATCACTTGGGTTTTCTTGGATGACCAAGTGAAAGGCCATTTGTTACTGCTAAACTAGTCATAAAATATTTCAAAATATGATGTTCAAAGTCAATAGAATAGATATTCTTGCTACTGCTGTATAGTATGGGAAAATATGATGAACTAAGGGCTACAGATTTAACTTGCTTTGTACCTTCAGACAAATAATTTCACCTCTCTAGGTCACACTTTCCACAGTCATAAGGTGAGAGGTTTGTACCAGATCCACTTTAACAATCCCTGTAGCTCTAGTCATATCTCATAATACAAGTATATAAGTAAATATATGTCAAACTAAAATTTTCTCTGGTATTAGACCAATGCAAATAAGGCAAATGTTTTTTTCCTTTAAAAATTCTCAAAATCAGTGTTCTAAATTTTAATAACATGGTAAAAATGTTTTGTACTGACAAATAAAAGTACCATAACTGAAATCTTACTCATTCCATCTTGAATTAGAATATGTGACATTAAATTTGAACCAAATCAATAATGATGCTCACCGATACTGATATGTCCTCATTTTTTCTCTTAACACTGGAGTCAAACAAGACATTTCTCCCTCGTCTTTCACAGTCTTGATATACAATTAGTCGAATTTGGCTTGGATCAAACTCTGGCAAAGGCCAACTTTAAAGAAAAATAAAGATTCATTAGAATTACTTTAATAAATATTCCACATAAACTCCTAGAAATAAAACCTATATAATGAAACCCAAAGTTGTACTACTGCTCAAGATAACACAGAAGAACTTAATATAAAACACCACCATTTAGTTTCACCATTTAGCTTAGGACTGAAAATTTACACAGCTATGACATTTTAGATTAAAAAGAATAAAATCTGTGGCAAGTATTACTCAGTGTTTATAAAATATACTCATCCCACATGAATCTAAAAATAGCTAACAATAAAAATATGTCAGTACATTTAATATAATGAAAATACATATTAAATTTCCTGGCATGGACTCAGATGGCATAAGGCTAACCCAGATTTTTAAATACTTTTGTTACTTTAATATCAAAATGAAAAAACAGGAACAGTTTTCAGTTTAAATAACAGTAGCTAATTCCTTATAAAACAAAAACAAGTAAAAAAGTGATGAACAACAAAATGGGGTAGAAATCCTCATATATAGTTGGTGTGAGTGAAAATGGCATAATCTCTTTAGAGAATAGTTTTTTAAATATGTACACTAATTAGACAAATCTAGTAAAAATGAAGTTGACCCAGCAATTCCATTCCAGAAAAGTATGCCATTATACAAGAATGTTCATAGCAGCACTGTTCATAATAGCTGAAAACTGGACACTATTCATATACTTACCAACCAAATGGGTAAATATTCATACTATGAAACACCACACAACAAACATAATGAATGAACTTCAGCTACAGGCAAAAACATAAATGGACTATAAACAAAAGAAATTAGACAATGACACACAATGATACCCATAAACACAGTTACTGTATTTTGCCATTTATAGGAAGATTTAAATCAGGTAAAGTTTTATCAAGGGATGAATATTTAGTTTTTAAAACTATAAGCAAAACAAAGGAAATGATGGCTTCAAAAGTTTGGAGAGTGGCTATATGTAGGAATTAGGTGAGGGTGGTGGGGGTTATACCAGGAGGGCTGGGGCACTGATGATGTCCTATTTTTTGACTTGATAATGTTTACACAGATACAGTACCCAAAAGGAAAAAAAAGCAAGTCCACTGCATTTGTTTTGTGTACATTATATTTCACAATTAAAAAGACTAATGGAGTGAGTGAGATGAGGAGGAGAGTGAAAGAGAAAACAATGAATTGTATGATGGAGATAAGAATCTGGTGAACTGAAGGCACTACAACATGTAGGACAGTTGCTAAGAAAGAGAACTGTCGTTCCAGGAGCTGTCTGTTGTTAGGCTGAATGGTCAACTCCTCACAATTCATCAGTCACAGCTTTTGATTGCGTTCCTTCATTTCCTTAAGAGAACCTTAACCCTAACCCTATTGATGCATGTTAAAAAATCCATAACTGGCAACATAACACATCTTCATCCCAAATTTTGACAGCAAATACAATTTTAGTTTTCCTATATTTAATCCTTAGCAAATGTCTATGAATTGATGAAAGACTTATCCTAGACATTCAAGCTAAACCAGAGATTCATCCTTAGACCACAATGATTTGCATCCCCCTGAACAGCTTTTACTAAACTGTGCTTTGATGTTATGCAAAGGAAACTATAAAAGGACAGACTGTTTTGGAATTAAAATCAGGAAGCTGGCCTCAAAGAAAGAGGAGCACTTTAGAGAGGAAGAAGAAATACCACAGTTGTTACCAAAAAGCATCCACTAGCTTTAGAAACAAAGAAGACATTGGTGACCATGGCAAGGACAGTTCTAAGGACAGAGTCTTGGGGTCAAACTGTAGAAAATTGAGGACTAAACGAGAGTAAACAGTGAGTTTAAGACAAATGTCAAGGAAAGAGAAAAAGAAAAGGAATCATGAAGTAGAGTGACAGCTATTTTGTTATTAAAAAGGACACATCTGAACATGTTTACATATTGATGACAAAGAATGTGAAGTGGAAGGGAGATGGTGATTGACAAAGTAAGGCGTCTAAGGAAGCGGATGAGGATAGGATACAGAGTACAGATGAAAGGGTTAACCTCAGAAGAAATGATAACCCCTTTGCTAGGATAAAAAGGAAGCAAAGATGGACATGGATACAGAAAGATTTATAGATATGAACGTAAGGATGAGGGGACTCATGTCTAAGAGTCCTATATTCTTTATAAAGTAGGTGAAGGAAAATAAAGGATAGGTTGTAAAATGTGGGGACAGTAGAGAGTAAAAAGAGAGCACTCTTTGTGGCAAAATAAAATATGTTGACTAGGAAACATAAGATTTCTTGGAAATTCTCCCCTTTCCCCACTGGTAACCAGTAGTTTGTTCTCTGTATCTGTGAGTCTGTTTCTTTTTGTTATATTCACTAGTATGTTTTATTTACACATATAAGTGATATTATACAATATTTGTCTTTCTCTGTCTGACTTACTTCATAAGCATGTGGGGTGATGAAATGTTCTGGAATTAGATAGCAGTTATGGCTGCATAACTCTGTGACTATACTAAAAAACCACTAAACTGTATACTATACACAGGTGAATTATACAGTATGTGAAATTTATCTCAACAATAATAAAAAAGTTAGAATGCTTTGCTCCTGAACTTATCTAAGCATTTGTAAAGTATTCTCTGTTAACTCAAAACAAGATTATATGTAAAAGCTTAAATTATAAAGCTTCTAGAAAGAAACATAGGGTATCTATACAATCATGGAGTACAAAGAGTTCTTTAAAAAGACACAAAAGTTATTAAGCATAAAAGAAAAATTGATAAATTGGACTTCATTAAAATTTAAAACTTGCACATCAAAAGGCAAAATTTTTTTAAAAGGCAAGCCATAAACTGGAAGAAAATATTTGCAATGTATATAAATGACGAAGGACTTGTAAACAGCCTACACAAAGAACTCCTACAAAGCAATAAAACAAACCATTCGCCCAATTTTAAAATGGGTGAAAGGCTTGGGCATTTCACATAAGGAGATATATGAATGGTGAAGGAACAAAGCACATGGAGACGATACTAACAGTATTAATCATCAGATAAATGCAAATTAAAACCCTTCCACAAAAGACTAATAACAGTAGTTGTTGGTAAGAATATGAAGCATGTGGAATCTTATACATCGTTGGTAGGAGTATAAAAGGGTACAACCATTTTAGAAAATTATTTGGCAGCTATGACCCAGCAATTCTTTTCATAGATACATATCCAGTAGAAATGAAAATACATGTTCAAAGACTTTCATAAAAGTGTTTCTTGCAGGGCTTCCCTGGTGGCGCAGTGGTTTAGAGTCCGCCTGCCGATGCAGGGGACACGGGTTCGTGCCCCAGTCTGGGAGGATCCCACGTGCCGCAGAGCGGCTGGGCCCGTGGGCCATGGCCGCTGAGCCTGCGCGTCCGGAGCCTGTGCTCCACAACAGGAGAGGCCACAACAGTGAGAGGCCGGCGTACCACAAAAAAAAAAAAAAAAGTTTCTTGCAGCTTTATTCCTAATAGCAAAAAACTGGGAACACCCAAATGACCATCAATGGGAGAATAGATAAACAAGCTATGATACATTCTACATTGAAATACTATGCAGAAATAACAAGGGATGAACTACTAGTCATAACATAGGTGAATTCTGAAAGAATGTTGAAAAAAATCCCAACACAAAAGCATACATATTGGTAATTCCATTAATATGTAGTTGTAGACCAGGTAAAACTAATCTATGGTGATAGAAACCAAAGCAGTGCTTGGGCAGGGGCAGGGTGTGAAGGGAAAGGACTAGAAAAGTATATGAAGGAACTTTCTGGAGTGACTGAAATGTTCTATATATCTACTGGGGTTGTAGTTAAACAAATGTATACATTTTTCAAAATTAATCAAATTATACACTTAAAAATGTGTGCTTTTGGGGCTTCCCTGGTGGCACAGTGGTTAAGAATCTGCCTGCCAATGCAAGGGACATGGGTTAAAGCCCTGGCCCGGGACGATCCCACATGCTGCAGAGCAACTAAGCCTGTGCGCCACAACTACTGAGCCTGTGCTCTAGAGCCCGCAAGCCACAACTACTGAGCCCATGTGCCACAACTACTGAAGCCTGCACACCTAGAGCCTGTGCTCCGCAACAAGAGAAGCCACCGCAATGAGAAGCCTGCTCACCACAACAAAAAGTACTCCCCACTCACCGAAACTAGAGAAAGCCTGCACACAGCACCAAAGACCCAACACAGCTAAAAATGAATGAATGAATGAATGAATTTTTTTTAAAAGTGTGCTTTTTAAGTAAATTGTACCTCAATTTTTTAAAAGGAGAGGATTGTGGGAGAAAACACTATATATATGGTATATATATAGTGTATTTACATTATTTACATTATAGACATCAAAACCATGGATTCACATTACAGAGATCTCACTAAAACAGAAATATTGAACATTTACCATGCTCAAAGCACAATGCCAGGCACTGGGAATATTTCTGTGCATTCATTCACTGACTTAAAAGCATTCATTAGGTATGAAAAGAAAAACATGACTGTGAAAACGTTCACAGTGCAATAGGAAGACATATAAATAATTTTATCACTGTGATACAGTCTACGACTGAGCAAACATAATGTAGACAAGAGGTCTGCATAGGGAGGTCAGGTATGGACTCACTGAAGAGCAATAATAAATGATACACAATGAATAATAAATAATAGCTAACAGTTATACATTATTGTATACCAGCTACTGTTCTAAGGGCATTACGTATGTTAATTCATTTACCCTTCACACCACTGATTCATCGTCACAACTTTACTCCTATTTTATGCGCGAGAAAACTAAGGCATAGAGAGATTAGGTAACCTGCCCAAAATAACACTGCCAAATACATGGTATACGGCAAAGCTGGGTTTAGATTCCAGGCAGTGTGTCTTTGGAGTCCACAATCATAACCGTTACTCTGTACTATCGATTAAGTACTTAAAGCCTCTCAGCTTCAAGTTGGGAATAAGGGTATTCTCTTTCCTGCAAGAAGAAAACATCATAGGCTGTAATTCTTAGTGACCCTAGCTCTGGAGTGTGCAGTGAAGCAACAAAAGCTACAAAGGCAGGCTGGCGCCAGATCAACACTCAGAACCATTTCACACAAACATGTAAGGACTTCACCATTCAGGCAATGAGTAAACAGGGTGTGAAATAATAGGTAACAAGATCATTTTGTGCCTTTTAGAAAATCACATTGACAGAAACTTAGAGAAATGACTAGAGAAGGAGGCCTGGAGGTAAGAATAATGTTCTAACCTGAACCAAAAAATAGCACTGAAGATAGAAAGGGACAGAGCTAGATGTTATTTAGGAGACAGAGAAAGGACTTGGGGACTGGATATGGGGAAAGAGGGAAGAGGATGCCTGACTCTTAGGTTTCAGATTTGATGAAAAGAGAGAGACAGAGAATACAGGAGGGAAAGCAAGTTTGGGATAAGAGTGTTTATAGATTGAGTTGAAGGGGCCTGTGAGACAGCTGCAGAAAGACCTCTGATATCTTGATGAAAAAATGCTCTGGAGTTCAGGAGAAAGGCTTAGACTAGAGTTCTAGATACAGGAGTTATTCACACATAGTTGGTAGTGAAATTATTCAGGAAGAACACATTAATCAAAAAGAGAAAAGATATGGATAAACAACAAGACCCTACTATACAGCACAGGGAACCACATTCAATATCCTGTAATAAACCATAATGGAAAAGAATATGAAAAAGTGTGTGCATGTGTGTGAAGACACTGAATCACTTCGCTGTACACCAGAAACAACTAATGCAACATTGTAAATCAATTATACTTCAATAAAATAAATTTAAAAAAAAAGAAAAGGTAAAAGAAAGCAAAGGATTAATAAACTAGAATTTTAAGACATAGCAATATTTTAAGGACAGAGAGTAGAGAAGTCACAGAAGATCAGTAAAGACAGACCACAAAAGAGAAAAGAGAAAAACAATGGTAAAATATTATTTCAAAAGTCAAGGAAGACGAAGATGAAAAAGGAATAATGCACAGGGCCAAAGACTGCAGAAAAGCCAAAATTTTATAAAGACTACAAGCGCCCATGGGATTTAGCAATTTGGTGGTCTTTCGTACTCTTGCAAGAACCATTTCAGTGGAGAGTTGTGGTGGGGGTGGGGGTAGTTACACAGCAGTAGCAATTGATGAAGAGAAAAGAGCTGAGAAAGTAAGACGGTAAGTATTATATATACTATTCACAACAGTTTCCCTTTAAAAGGGGGAGAGAAATAATGTGACCATACAAATGACCACCTAAACTGCAGAGTTTGGGGACTTCCCTGGTGATCCAGTGGTTAAGACTCCACACTCCCAATGCAGGGGGCCTGGGTCTGATCCCTGGTCAGGGAACTAGATCCTGCATACCACAACTAAAGATCCCACATACCACAACTAAAGATCCCTCATGCTGCAACTAAGACTCAGTGCAGCCAAATAAATAAATAATTTTTTTAAATGAGGTTATAATAATAATTTAAAAAAAAACAAACTGAAGAGTTTTGAAAGTATAAGACAGCCCTAAACACACAAGAGAAACCTGAGATTATCTTGGGCAACCAAGATCTATGGTCACCCCAGATAAGTAAAGAAGAGGTGGGGCTACAAAAGGCTGTTTCTTAAAGGAAAAAGATATATACATATAAAACATATATATATTATTGTTTGTATGTATGCATCTATCTATCTATCTAAAGGGAAAAGGTATATACTTAAAGATACATATTTCCAAACTGAATGGAAGAAATCAGACAAAGCATCTAAAAGTAACCAGAGAGGAGTGTTGGTCTAAGATCCCAAACAAGTTAGGACACAGCACTCTATGCAAGGCTAATGAACTACAGAAGCACTTAATGAGGCAGAAAAAAAAAAAAAAAAAAATGACCTACAAATGAAAATTACTGCAGATAGGTGTGCAAGTAGGAGACAACAAATTGAGCATTTACATTGATTTCTGTTTTCTCTGAAAAGCAGAATCAAGAATGTATACAAGCATATATGAGATTGGTGGTCTGAACTGGGGTACAGGGTTTGAGAGATAAAGGTCTGGCAAAGTCATCAAAAAATTAGGAAAAGTGCTAATCTAAGAAAAGCAAAAGCACTATCAAGCCATAGAGAGGGCCCAGCTGAGTTGAAAACCACTGGCTTCTTAAGCCAATTGTCTGTTGATGGGCACGTGGGTGGTTTCCATGTCTTGGCCATACTACCGCAAGCAAACTACAGATTTAATACAATCCCTATCAAAATACTTATGACATTTTTCACAGAACTGGAAGAAATAATCCTAAAATTTACATGGAACCACAAAAGACCCAGAATTGCCAAAGCAATCCTGAGGAAAAAGAGCAAAGCAGGAGGTATAACCCTTCCAGACCTCTGACTATACTACAAAGCTACAATAATCAAAACAGCATGGTTCTGGCACAAAAACATAGATCCGTTAAATGGAATAGAAAGCCCAGAAATAAACCCACACACCTATGGTAAATTAATCTACAATAAAGCAGGCAAGAATATACACAGTCTCTTCAACAAGTGGTGTTGGGAAAGCTGGACAGCTATGTGTAGATCAATGAAATTAGAACATTTCCTCATACCATATACACAAATAAACTCAAAATGCTTTAAGACCTAAGTATAAGAAACCATAAAAGTATATGACACCATAAAACTCCTAAAATACAACATAAGCTAAACATTCTTTGACATAAATTGTAGCAAAGTTTTCTTAGATCAGTCTTCCAATGCAAAAGAAATCAAAGCTAAAATAAACAAATGGAGCCTAATAAAACTGAAAAGCTTTTGCACTGCAAAGGAAACCATCAACTAAGCAAAAAGACAACCTATGTACTGAGAGAAAATATTTGCCAACGATGCAACTAACAAGGGGTTAATATCCAAATTACACACACAGCTCAATCAACTCAGTATCAAAAAAAAATCAAACAACCCAATCAATAAATGGGCAGAAGGGCTTCCCTGATGGCGCAGTGGTTAAGAATCCGCCTGCCAATGCAAGGGACATAGGTTCAAGCCCTGGTCCTGGAAGATCCCACATGCCACAGAGCAACTAAGCCCGTGTGCCACAACTACTGAAGCCCGTGTGCCTAGAGCCCATGCTCCGCAACGAGAAGCCACTGCAATGAGAAGCCCACACACCGCAACAAAGAGTGGCCCCCGCTCACCACAACTAGAGAAAGCCTGCACACAACAACGAATACCCAACTCAGCCAAAAATAAAAACAATAATAAAAATAAATAAATAATAAATGGGCAGAAGACCTAAATAGACATTTCTTCAAGGAAGACATACATTGCAGCAACATGGATGGACCTAGAGATTACCATACTAAGTGATCTAAGTCAGACAAAAACAGATAAATATGATATCACTCATATGTTGGAATCTGATTTTTAAAAATGATACAAGTGAACTCATTCACAAAATAGAAGCAAACTTACAGATATCAAAAACAAACTTATGGTTACCAAAGGGGAAACATGAGGGGGAGGGAAATATCAGGAGCTTGAGATTAACATACACATACTACCATATACAAGACAGATAAGCAACAAGGACCTACTGTATAGCACAGGGAACTCTACTCAATATTCTGTGATAACCTATATGAGAAAAGAATCTGAAAAAGAATGAATACATGTATATATATAACTGAATCACTTTGCTGTACACCTGAAACTAACATTGTAACATTGTAAATCAACTATACTCCAATAAAATAAAAAAATAAAAATTAAATTAAATTAAATAGGGCTTCCCTGGTGGCGCAGTGGTTGAGAGTCCGCCTGCCGATGCAGGGGACACGGGTTCGTGCCCCGGTGCAGGAGGATCCCACATGCCGCAGAGCAGCTGGGCCTGTGAGCCACAGCCACTGAGCCTGTGCGTCCAGAGCCTGTGCTCCGCAACGGGAGAGGCCACAACAGTGAGAGGCCCGCATATCGCAAAAAAAATAAATTAAATAAATTAATTAAATAAATTTACAGGGAAAATGTAAAAAAGGAAGACATACAGATGAAAAGATGCTCACCTCTGCTAATTATTAGAGAAATGTAAATCAAACAACAATGAGGTATCACCTCACACAGGTTAGAATGGCTATTATCAAAAAGCCTACAAAAAATAAACACTGGAGAGGGTGTGTGAAAAGGGAGCCCTCCTACCCTGTTGGTGGCAATGTCAACTGGTACAGCCACTATGGAAAACATTTATGGAGGTTCCTTAAAAACCTAAAATTAGAGCTACCATATAATCCAACAATCCCACTCTCCTGGGTATATATCTGGAAAGAAAACCCCAAAACTCTAATTCAAAAAGATACATGCACCCCAATATTCACAGCAGCACTATTTACAACAACTAAGACATGGAAAATCAAAGTCTTTAGAATGATCCTTTATTAACTAGAAGCCAAACTCTGACACCTAATTCACCATATTTTCCACTTCACTGCATTGCCTCTTTTTATCAGAATTTAACTGAAGACATAATTAAGCCTAATCATTAACAGTGGTAAGCACACTATAACCATTCACAAAAACTGTCTATATACTACAGCAAAGCTATCTTCAGTATTAAGCTATTGTACTCAGCATAACATTAAGCATTAGTAAGAAGACTGTTCAGTGATGAACCACAAATTATTTTGACTTTACACAGATGTTATTTATGATTTATGTCAGCTTATCTGCTCTGTATGTCTTTTATCTGACACCTTCAAAGAATGTTAATGAAAAATAAACATGCTAGAATAGACATCTCCCTTTACACAATGACAGAGCAACTCAGAAGACCATATGAATTTCTATAATACATGTTACTGACTATGAAATTAAAGCTAAATCATGCATTCTCAATGAGAGCAAGATGGCTTCCAAAGAAGCAAATTTGGTTAATGGGGGGGAGAAGGGGGAAAGAAGACCAAAACCAAACTTGGGTGTTACAATGGGTGTGGCCCTCCAAAAGGCCATAATACGTAAGAAAATACACAGTATATCTATCTGTGGTATTAAAAGTTCAAGTGGGGAGGGTGGCAATTAAGGGAAAAAGTGTCTAAAGAAAGCTCTCTAGCGGGATGATAATGTTAAAAAAAGAAAAGACTGAGAAACACCAGACTAAACACTAGTTTATATCTCAACACATTACCTAAATAAGACATTTTCACTTCAACTTGAATAATCTCTTACTAAACAGTATATTCAGCAAACCTATGGATTTTAACTTCATTCATTCAATAATTATTTGTACAGTGCCTACTATGTACCTGGCACTATGTTAGTTGTTCTCTCCTGAGCCTTATCCATCACTGGTGTCTCAGTGAAATGGAAACATGCAAGATGATGAAGATCAACTCTGAGAAAACATTAACAATCTGTCCTCTTGCGAGAAATGGAGAGGGCAGCCCAGTTTCAAAAGCTATGCATGTATTGATAGATTAATTGCCTCAGTACTGGAAAACATTTTCAATTTGATAAAGGATAAATTACTGGGGAAGGAAGGAAACAATGGTGGGAGGAAGAAAGAGAAGGAAGAATGCTAAATTAGGCTACACGTGACAAGCAAAAAGCTTTCCCAACTTAACACCGACATGCCAAGAACTGGTCACCATCAGACCTCAAAGCACCAGAGCCAAAAGTACCACAGCCAACTGGAGAAACATTTTCTGTACATGGGGAAAGTGATCTGAGTTTTTTAAAACCTGCAGACAGATTTTCCTTTAGAAAAATCTGCTGCTAACTAGCCAATGTTTAAATATATCTCCTGAAAGCAAAGTATATAAGTCTTACAATGCTTTTTACTTTAGATAACATTTTAATTTTTTGGTCCCATGATGGAGAAATAACATTCACTATTCCCTCTGTAAAACACACTGACCAGCAAAGGACTGGCAAACGAATGCATGTTTACATGCTTTAAGCTGAAAATAAAATGTTACAATGTATACAATAAATTCCTCACTTCAACTGACTTTTCCACTAAACTCGAAGTCCCAATTGTATCAGATAAGAGAGCTTCTTATTTTCCTTTTGATATATTTACTGTGCATTTAAAAAAAATAATCATTGTGAACATATGGTCTATATCAGCAATTCCCAATCATTCTAGTAAAAGGACACCTTTTTAATGTTAAAAAAATTTTAGCATCCAGTATCTGAGAAAATGACTGAAAGCTACTATAAATTCAATATAGTATTAATAAAAGAACATAAATACACGTGAATTACATATGCATCAGACAACTGCTTACTCAGTTTATAGACAGTACTCAATGTTTTTGTAGAGTTAAGGACCCAATATGATAACTCTACCCCAAATCAAGGGTTGAAAGACCTAATGTCAGAATATATTTCAGAGGAACAATATACAGAAAATAATAGGAACCATAAAATACATGCAAACGTTACATTATAGAAAGTTTTTAAAGAATGGAAAATACTGATCACTATTCAGAGTATTACTGCATTTCTGCTAGGAGTCACACAACTAAAGTGCTTAAAGTAATTAATTTTCTTAGGTACATAGGATCACCAGTGACAAGGTGCTGTTACTGCACCAATTTTGTTTTCAATATAATTTAACTGATTTTGTAAACAGTGGAAATTCCTCCCAGATTAACAACTTGTTAATCATTTTAGTTTATATTTTGTTTTGGCTTTTCATGCTTCAATATCTTCCTGAATACTATAGTTAGAAGCTGAGAGAGATAGCAATATAACAGAACTTCAATTAATTCACTGAACAAATGAGTGAATGAGTGACTATTTCAGGAGATACCATTTTAATGCTGGAAGCCTACATTATAGACTTTATGTAGAGTAATTATTTCTGTATCTAAGGAATTATAATCCTCTAACCTGACTGAAAAATAATCCCATGATTTATTTATTAATCTCAGTTCCGAAGAATTTAGGTATCAATTTAGGTCTTTTTCTTCTCAGAAAAATCTTGATTTTCATATAGGCTGCTAACATCTAATGATTCTTCTCCAACTACATTTTAATAAACTAAATATTATAATAAAACTAGTTAATCTTTATTTTTTAAATTTGTATTTATTTATTTAGGCTATGCTGGGTCTTCGTTGCAGTGCGCGGGCTTCTCTAGTTGTGGCATGCGGGCTTCCCTAGTTGTGGCACCCAGGCTCTAGAGCATGTGGGCTCAGCAGTTGCGGTGCATGGGGTCTCTAGCTGTGGCATGTGGGATTCTTGGTTCCCCAACCAGGGATCGAACCCAGGCCCCCTATATTGGGAACGTGGAGTCTTAACCACTGGACCACCAGGGAAGTCCCAAAACTAGTTAATCTTTAATATTTTAATTATTTTCAGTCATACTAAGTTCAATTATACCCAGAATATTAATGAAATCCTAATGACTGTCATTTACATTTCTATGACAAGTATAGTCAGCTACTTGGCTATAGGATTACTATCTTCATTTAATCAAATTAGGTAATACATGTGAAAAAATACCGTAAGATAAAAATATAAATTATTACCAGCATTAGGTAAAATCCCCAAATCCATTTATACTTATCCCATAATCTAACATGTATAAAATAATATGCACAAAGTAATATTTACATAAAGTATTTCAGAGAAGAAAAAGCGACAATCTATAACATGAATTCTTTGTGAAATGGAACCTCAGCAACAACAAATTTCCATACCATGAGAGGATACCATGTATCATATCTGCTATCATATTTTACTTAGTATTTTTCAGCAACACCTAGGCCCAACTGAAATACACCTGACCTATGTGGCTTTTTCTGACATTAATTCTACATACCTGAGAACTTAAACTGCAATGAAACACTGGAAGAATGTTTAAAAGAGCTAAAACAATTGAGAGAGCCAGTATCCATGTTGTTCAACTGGGTTACACATATAGAAAAAGTATTTTTAAATATTTTTAATCCTACTTTCATAGTAGGATTTATTTAAAATATAAAATCAATGTAGCTTAGTCTAAATTCACTACTAATTCAAATCATTTAATTCTAGTCATAAATGTGTGGCGACACACAATTAAGATGTTTACAAGAGCATCAAAAATAGTACCAGATAGGGCTTCCCTGGTGGCGCAGTGGTTGAGAGTCCGCCTACCGATGCAGGGGACGCAGGTTTGTGCCCCGGTCCAGGAAGATCCCACATGCCGTGGAGCGGCTGGGCCCGTGAGCCATGGCCACTGAGCCTATGCGTCAAAAAAAAAAAAAAAAAAAAAATACTACCAGATAAATTCAGGTCTATATCAGTAAAATTAAAGAATAACATCAACTATAAAATAACTGGATTATAATCAATAAGCTGACTAATACAATGTCAAGTTTTCAATTTAAATTTTATTTATAAATATGTATATGAGATAAACAAAGGTACACTGCTCTTCAAATAGCTGTATTGAGCGTTCCTACATACACATGAGAAAGAAGAGCAGTAAATGACAGAGAGTAAGACACACATAATGCCCAGACTAAAATGTACTATTTATAAATTAGAAACTTTAAAATAATGAGTACCACCTGCTCAAAACATTCTCAAGCCCTTCTAATTAAATTTATAACCATAACTTTAATCAATTATTCATAAAATAAGTCTATCTAAAATCGCAGCATTAACATTGTTACATCACTAAATTTATAACTAGATTTGGGCTGATTTTGACATTAACAACATTTGAAAATAAAATCTTAAGCTGTATGTTAGTAGCATCTCTATTTCTCTTAAGCAATTCTGCTTTTCAAAATCCCTAAAAACTCCAGTTATGTACAACTGCCAACCCAGGTTAATAATAGCAATGAACCATATTCATCTGAAACCACAAGACTGTCAGGTGACATACCAAGAAGCCTGAATTTAACTCAAATAAAAGCCTCTCCATGCTGCAATGCAAAAAGGCTTAATCCTAGCAACAGGACCATGGGACACTGGGAGCTTTTAAGAAATCTACTGCCAATGACAAAATCTATTTTTTGCAAAAGGTCCATCTATCCAGTTCTACCATTTCATAAGTGACATCCTGTTCCTTTGTTTCACCGAAGAATCTGGGATTTTTACAGAAACAAATTATGACTGACTACTTTTCAATTCCTTTATCTCTTCTACTAAAACTATATGATTAAAGAAAATCAACCTGAGTATTCTATAAACCAAGTGCCGTCCTGGCAAGTGGTACAGACTAGGAATGCCAACTTGTTTTAAGGGTTCTTTAACTAAAAAACGGCAGGTCCTAGGCAGAGTACTCAGGCAACCATAGCTAGAACCCAACTCTTTAACAACCCCCATCTGAGGAACTCAGGTTCATCTAATAAACAAGAAAACAGAATAGCGCCTTTGTCAACTTCCCTGTGTCCCAACTCTGTCATTTCAAACAAGTACACACACACACACATTCTTAAAAGCCACAAGTTTGTGTTCTACCAAGATGACACACAACTAAAAAGGAGGTCCTAATGATCACAGGACCCAGAAAGGTCAATATGAAAACTGGTTCACAAATCTGAACTCTACACTGAATTCACATAGATAAGTCTAACACAAAATACTACCTTTGAATTTATAAACTTCAATACATCTATCAAGTTACATTACTTGGTTGGTTCATGAAATAGAAACATTTCAGCTTGCTTTAAAAACACTGTCTTTCTCTGGGTTTTTGCATTTTAACATATATCAGCATATTCTTCCAGAAAAAACGGAGGGTGCATCTGTGTATTATGCTGATGTGACAAATGCAGTAAGTAACACAAATGCCTTAATATAATGAGCTATTAAACCAAATCCTAACAGACAATATGCTAAAACCAAGAATCATTCCCCACATCCAACATGACAGAAACAGAATGGGCTCTCAATAAGCCAAACTTGGATTTAAATCCCAACTCTGCCACATACTGACTGTGATCTTAGAAAAGTGTCTTAACTTCTCTAGTCCTCAGATTCCTCATCTATAAGACAGGACTATCTCTTTGATTAGTATAGGGAGAGTGTTTTATCTCAACACTTAAAACACTGTCACACAGACCAAGATTTCAATAAAGATTTGGTGAATTACTGACACTGTTACTAGAAGTATCTTTTCCAAGTACAATGCCTTCTTGTCCTAGTTATAAAAACTGTAACTTTATTTTAATTGTAATACTTTTATAATAATTAATTCTAATAGTCCTGGTACTTCTTAAAGATATATAAAATCTGCCACAGTGGTTCTAGAGTTTCACCACAATTCATTAGGCAGAAACTTTTAAAATCCATCTTTCATGTGTGGGGGGCAGGGGATATATGGGAAATTTCTGTACCTTCCATTCAATTTTGCTGAGACCTAAAATTGCTCTAAAAACTTAAGTTTATTTTTTCAGTTATATTTATATATTTTTTCCAATTATTTTCCATTATAGGTTATTGTAAGATATTGAATATAGCTCCCTGTGCTATACAATAAATCCTTGTTGTTTATCTATTTTACAGTAGTGTGCATCTGTTAATTCCATACTCCTAATTTATCCTCCCGACCCTTCCCCTTCGGTAACCATAAGTTTGTTTTTCTGTGTCTGTGAGTCTGTTTCTGTTTTGTAAATAGATTCATTTGTATTATTTTTGAGATTCCACCCAGAAGTGATATCATACAGTATCTGCCTTTTTCTGTCTGACTTATTTCACTTAAAACGTAAGTCTGTTTTTAAAAATCTATCTTTTTTTTTTAACACCTTTATTGGAGTATAATTGCTTTACAATGGTGTGTTAGTTTCTGCTTTATAACAAAGTGAATCAGCTATACATATACATATATCCCCATATCTCTTCCCTCTTGCGTCTCCCTCCCACCCTCCCTATCCCATCCCTCTAGGTGGTCACAAAGCACCGAGTTGATCTCCCTGTACTATGTGGCTGCTTCCCACTAGCTATCTATTTTACATCTGGTGGTGTACATATGTCCACGCCACTCTCTCACTTCGTCCCAGCTTACCCATCCCCCTCCCCGTGTCCTCAAGTCCATTCTCTACATCTGCATCTTTATTCCTGTCCTGCCCCTACTTTCTTCAGAACCAAAAAAATCCATCTTTGATTAAGTTAGAAGCCTGCATAAAGACATAAAAGTAAATTGAATAAATTTATAGATCCAACATTTCAGGGCTCATTCATGACAGACTTGTGATACAAATCTGGGTTTAATATAATCAGATATAAGCATGTTTGCTGCAGCACTAAATGTATTAAGGGGAAAAAACAAAAACAACTAAAATGCCCATCAATAAGAGACTCGATAAATACACTGCAGTACCTTCATTCAGTGGAACACTGTGTAAGCCTTTAAAAGTGTAAGACAGAGGTGTATATAAAGATCTCCAAGGTAATTATTACATGAAGAAAACAAGGTTCAAAAGAACATGTATACCACAGACTCTCCTCCAAGGAATACAAAATAACTTGATAACCTTCATCATCTTATGGCAGAACATGATGTGTTGTTTCACTGAAAAGTTTCAGGATAGAAAAGAACTAGCCAGAGAAAAGTTTGATGTTCACTAGCTCAAAAACCAGCAAAATACCATAACACTAAGAAACAATGGAAGAAAAAGGATGTGTTCCAAAACAGGAAAAAAAAGAGGAAAGCCAATAGCTGAATTAATTAAAAGTTTACTTCTCTATCGTCAACCTACAAAAGTCTCCATTCACCTAGATGCTCAACCCAAAATCCAGAGGTCACCAAGTCCTGTTTATTCTATCTCCTAAATGTCTTGAGTCAGATCACAACCACTGTCACACTGCCACCATCCTAGTGTGAGCTACCATACTATCTCACTGCTTAAATTAGTCTCCCAGTCTCTTCTGCTTTCCTCCAATTTATTCTCCACAGTGTACCTAAAGTGGGAAAACCTTAACATGTCACTCACTTAACTTAAAAATTCCTGGTTAATACCTCATTGCTCTCTGGATAAAGATCTAACTTCTTAATAGATTTGGTTCTTACCTATTCTCTCCTCCCACCTCCTGTCATATCCACTTCAATCACTTCTTTAAATGCAACGTTTTCACTTCAAGCTTCTTCATTGTGTTTTTTCTTTGGTCTAGCACGCTTTTTTCTGTCCTCCCCTATTAGCCTGGTTCATTTTTCAGGTCTCAGTTTATATGTTACTTCTCACAAGAAGCCTTCCTCGTCATTCCAATCCTCCACCCTACATCAGGAATAGGTTCCCTTCCCATGTGCCTCCAGAGCATTCCTCTCTCTACCTCAGTAGAGCTCTAAACTGACACTCTGTACATCCTCCATTCTAGCGTTGAAGAGACTACTGTCGTAACTGCCTATTTATTTTCTCCATTTCTACTGGACCGTAAGCTCTGTGAGAATGGGACCATACTTCTCTTGTGCATAGCTATATTCTATGGTTGACATTTAGTAGCCTGTCAATAGATCAAAACTAAAAACTAATGTTTGAATGAACTCTCATGAAATGTTTTTTATCTTGAGATTAGTTTAATGTTAACAAAACATGAAATAGGATTTTGGTTTAGTTTTTTTTTTAATGAGAATGAAAAAATATCTCAGTACCTACTTGTCATTTCAGGAGGGGTAATGCATTCAGTATTCCCTCCCAACTCTTTATCCTTAAAAGAGAGAATAATTATTCTAAACATAATATAAACTGACTATACAATCCTCTTTTCTTTTGCCAAAATTGGGGGAGAGGGGTCCCAGACATAAATATTAGGGGGATTTTATGTGAAGCTAACAGAACGTTTAACTTTAAACGTCCCTTTTTTTCTTTAACTTTCCCTTTCAGTGCTGATCAAATTTAAATTCATAAATTTTTTTTAAAGAGTTTTTAAAATATTTGGAACTCACATAACCTGGCCTCCAACTTTTACCAGCTTTGGACATCATTTAAGCTCCTTATTTAAGGTCCTATGTGCTTATCCATGAATTGGTTAATACAATTTCTTTCCTCTACCAACCTCAATCAAGAGTTGTGGGGAGAATCAAATAAGATAATATACAAGAAAGCAATCTATAAACTATTACTTCTGGCTTTGCCTACTTGGGGACATGGCATTCATTCTACAAGAAACCTAGAAAACCAGCATGAATAAAGCCAGAGAAGAGCATGCAGAAAGGAGTTAACATGGCAAGCCTAAGTCTGTGATCCTGAGAAAGGCCTGCTTGTAAGATTGGCCTTTAGCTGGCATCTGGGAACTTGACTGGTAAACAGTTTTCTACACTGATACGAAACTTCCTCTAAGTGGTAAGTGTGGTTTACTATAACTAAACAACTGTACAAAATATGGTTTATGCTGAATACCTGCGTTTCTTCTGGGAGTCTGGATTTTGGTACATGCTGGTCAGAGATTTCTACATGACCAGTATATAATAAAAACGTTGGGCACTATCTGATCAGTCCCCAGTAAATAGCACATCATTGCTGAAGAATTTAAATGCATCCTGTGAGACTCCACTGGGAAGGGGTACTTGGAAGTTTACACCTGGTTCTCTCTGGACCCTGCTCCGTGTGCCTTTTCCTTTGCTGATTTGTATAAGCTTTGTATCCTTTCACTGTAATAAACTTTAGCTCTGAGTTTGACTATATGCTGAGTCCTGTGAGTTCTTCCAGTGAATCAATGAACCTGGGGTGGTCCTGGGCACTCCCAACACAATAAAGAAAATGTATTCACAAAGTACAATGTCTATCTGTCTGGAATGGGGATACAGCCTGCAATACAAAGACAGAAGTAGTCCTCTTTTGTCCAGTATCATTAAAAAACAAAAGCAAAAAGTGAGGAATGTAAATTGGTGCAGCCACTATGGAAAACAGTATGGTAGTTCCCCCCACAAAATTTTTTTTTTAATTAAAAAAAAACTACCATATGATCCAGCAATCCCACTCCTGGGCATATATCCAAAGAAAATGAAAACACTAATTCAAAAAGATACATGTGTCCCAATGTTTATAGCAGCAACATTTACAATAGCCAAAATATGGAAGCAACCTAAGTATTCATCAAAAAAGATGAATGGATAAAGATGTGATACACACACACACACACACACACACACACACACACACACACAGGAATATTATTCAGCCATAAAAAATAATGGATTTCTGCCATTTGCAACAATGTGGATAGTGAAATAAGTCAGAGAAAGACAAATACTCTGTTACCACTAATATGTGGAACATAAAAAATAAAACAATGAAAATAACAAAATGGAAACAGACTCACAGATTTAGAGAAAAAACTAGCGGTTACCAGTGGGGAGAGGGAAAGGATGAAGGTCAAGATAGGAATAAGGGATTAAGAGATACAAACTACTATGTATAAAATAAGTAAGTAATAAGGATATATTGTACAGCACAGGGAAATATAGCCATTATTTTGTATTAACTTTAAATGGAGTATAATCTATAAAAAATACTGTATCACTGCTCTATATCGAAAACTAAAATATCATGAACCAACTATACTTCAATTAAAAAAAAGACACTGGGGGGCTTCCCTGGTGGCGCAGTGGTTGAGAGTCCGCCTGCCGATGCAGGGGACACGGG
>NW_006788745.1:0-1815 GCF_000442215.2 Lipotes vexillifer | reverse complement strand
AACCCGCATCCCCTGCATCGGCAGGCGGACTCTCAACCACTGCGCCACCAGGGAAGCCCGATTGGCAGGCGGATTCTTAATCACTGCACCACCAGGGAAGCCCCAGATCCCATTTTTAGATTAAGATAACTTGGCTTTTGCCAGCACCCCTAGGTTCCTGGCAGAAAAAAAGATTCTTTCTAGAAGAGTATTTTTATAGGTCTGAAATTATTTCTGCAGTTTTTCATATATAATGTTCAGAACATAATCAAAGGTAATGAGTCACACAAGGATACAAAACAACATCAATTGAGAACCAGCTAAAACAGGAAATAAAAATAGAGCTCCAGGTGTTACAGGTGTTAGATGTATAGATATGGGCTTTAAAATAACTATGCTTACTAAGTTCAAGGACAAAAGAAATTGCAGATGTCAAACAAATAGTTGGAAATATTTAAGAAATAATAACAGATTTGAAAAAGAACCGAACAGATATTCTAAAACTGAACTAAAGATGAGTTTAGTGGTAAATATTAAATCACTAGTGTAGAGAGGATTATCGAATTGGATTTTATGTCAGAGGAAATATCCAGAAGGAAGCACAGAGGAATGCCACGATGCAGCATTGGGAAGGGCAGGAGATATAAAAGATGCAAGAAATGGTCTAATATATGTTTAAATGGGAGTCCCAAAGGGGAAAGGAGATGAGAATATTTCAAACTATTTGAAGAGATAATGGCTGAGAATTTCCCAAAACAGACGAAAGACAGTGAGCTACAATTTAAGAAGTACAACATAACTTGAATAGGAATGGATAGATATTTTACATTTCTGGGTATATACCCCAGAGAAATTAAAACATATCCACACAAACACTTGTTCATGAATGTTCATAGCGTTATTTATAAAAGCTAAAAACTGAAAGCAATCCAGATGTCAGTCACCTGAATAATGAATAAACAAAATGTGGTATACCCACACAATGAAATATTATCTGGTTATAAAATAGAGTGAAGTACTGATACCTGCTACAGAATGTATGAACCCTGAAATGATGAGTCTTGAAAACATTATACAAGCGAAAGAGGCCAACTACAAAAGAATTCCATTTATATGATATTCCATTTCTGTGATTCCATTTATATGAAATGTTCAGAATAGGCAACTCTGTAGACGGGGGATAAGACAAGGAGTGTGGATATAGGGTTTCTTTTGGGGGTGATAAAAAATGTTCTAAAATTAGATTATGGTGATGGTTGCACAACTCCAAATATACTTTTTTAAAAATTGAGGAACTTCCCTGATGGCGCAGTGGTTAAGAATCCCCCTGCCAATGCAGGAGACACGGGTTTAAGCCGTGCTCCGGGAAGATCCCACATGCCGCGGAGCAACAAAGCCCATGTGCCACAACTACTGAGCCTGCGCTCTAGAGCCCTCAGTCCACAGCTACTGAGCCCACGTGCCACAACTACTGAAACCCGCGTGTCTAGAGCCCGTGCCCTGCAGTGAGAAGCCACTGCAACGAGAAGCCCGTACACTGCAACGAAGAGTAACCCCCACTCGCCGCAACTAGAGAAAGCCCATGTACAGCAACGAAGACCCAGTGCAGCCATAGTTAGATAGATAGATAGATAGAATTATACAGTTTATTTAACTGGGGAAATTTTTATGGTATGTGAATTATATTTCAGTTGAAAAGAGGGGAATAAATCCACACCTAGATACATCCTACTAAGACTACAGAAACCAAAGAGAGCATTTTAGAAGCCTCAGTGGGGCTGTAAGTAGAGCATTGGAATTACCTTCAAAGGACCAGTAAATAGATGATTTCTCAGC
>NW_006788744.1:0-298 GCF_000442215.2 Lipotes vexillifer | reverse complement strand
TTTCCTGAATATATTCAGGAAAAAACGCATACGCCCTTTTTGGCCAACCAAGGAACCTTGCAATGGAAATCTGCGCTACAATGAAGTCTCATTTCCTTCCTGGTCAAAAGGGTCATTTGGAAATAGTGTACATGGAGAACAGGGATCGTTTTTATGCTGATGGGCGGGATGTAAATTGCCAACAGGCACTCTGGAGAAATATATGGTATTTCCTGAAACATTGAAAAAACTCAGTTACATAGCCTAGGGCACTTTCACTTATTGTCCTATAGCTTAGGAAAATTAAAATAAAAAAGAC
>NW_006788743.1:0-370 GCF_000442215.2 Lipotes vexillifer | reverse complement strand
TTGTTGGGTCAAAGAGTAATCTCTTTTTGAAGTGTTTGATATGTATTACCAAGTTTCCCTCCAAAACGGTTGCATCAATTTAACTCCAACCAACTGTGTATGAAAGTGCCCATTTTCTTACTTCCTACCCTCTATTTGTCAGCTTAGCCTGCCGTAATAAAATAATAATGAAATACCACAGACTAGGTGTCTTAAATAGCAGAAATTTATTTTCTCATAGTTCTGGAGACTTGAAGTCCAAGATCAACGTGCCAGCAGGTTGGTTTCTGGTGGGGCCTCCTCCTTGAATTATAGACGGACACCTTCTCGCTGTGTCCTCACATGTCCTTGTGTGTGTGTGTGTGTGTGTGTGTGTGTGTGTGTGTGTGTG
>NW_006788742.1:0-1534 GCF_000442215.2 Lipotes vexillifer | reverse complement strand
AACCCGTGTCCCCTGCATTGGCAGGCGGATTCTTAACCACTGCGCCACCAGGGAAGCCCTGTGTCTTGTTTTTTAATGATCTTAACTGTGTCCTTTAAAGAATGGATTTTTCAGTTTTGGTAAAATCTAATTTATCAATTTGTTCTTTTATGAATTGTGTTTTGCTGTCAAAACAAAGAAATATTTACCTAACAATGCCGAAATTTTTTCCTGTGATTTCTTCTAGAAGTTTTATACTGTTAGGTTATACATGTAGGTCTATGATCCATTTTGAGTTAATTTTTGAATATATTGCAAGGTATGGATCCAAGTACATTCTTTTGCAATGAATATCCAGTTGCTCCAGCACCATTTGTTGAAAAGGCTATCCTTTCTCCACCACAGTGCCTTTGTACCTTACAAAAATCAGTTGTCTATATACATGTGTGGGTTTTTGTCTGGAGTATCTACTGTGCCCTGTGGACTGGTACACTGGTACAATCTGGAAAACAGTTTGGTAGTTTCTTTAAAATCTAATAATGCACTTACCATAAAAACAAAGTTGGAGGGTTTAACAGCTATTCCACTTCTAGGTTTTCACCCAGGAGAAAAGAAAATATATGTCACTATGAAGACTTGAATGAGATTTGCATGGCAATTTTATTTCACTGCTTCCCAGCAGTGAAACTGATGTGTTAATGGGGCTGTGTAACCTTGGTCCCTACAACAGCAGCCCAAGTCAGCTGGATCACAAACCCAGTACCCTTGAAGGGTTGCAGTGATGTCCAGGCTCAGCATCCCTTCCAGGTGGATGTTGAGATTCACACTGCCTCTGGGTAGCAAAATCCAGATGCTGGTCATCAAATTCTGAAAAATTCACCAGGTGTTCTTTCTCTGTCCCAGAAGTTCCCATGGCCCCATTGGCTCTTGTACCCTCATTCCTTTCAATCTGCAGAGCTGCAAAGCAAAGCAGCTTAGGCCATCTGCCAAGAAACCTGGGACACACAATTCTCCCCTTAGGCTTTTGAATCTGCTGGTGCGGCTGGTGTGTCCTGGTACCTGGCTACCTGGAGGCAGGGGGTTGGACAAAATCACCTACTGGGGCATAGGCAGCACAGAGAGGAGACACTTTCCGTAGCCCAGGTCCAAGGGTGTCAGATGTGGGTCCCTCACTCCTGCCCTGAGGATACCCCAGCTGCTCCTGGGCAGAGATGCAGTTTTTCTGCTTCCCTTAGTCCCTCCCAACCCCCTCCCCAGGCCTGTCCCGTGGGAGGAAGGCAGCAGCCCACATTCTGATCCTTTTCCTTGGGAGTGTTCTCCACAGGTTTCGCTGAACATGTGAATTTATTCTGGAGGGGCGATAGTAGGGACTCAGTGGGACAGATGACAGGGCAAGGGCTTCTCCAGAGAGAGGCCAGCATAGCCCAATCCCTGACTTAGATTCTTATATATTCCCCTCCAGTTTTGCCTGTGAGTTGAGTGCGCATTCCTTGGGCAGAAGACCCTCCATCCCTGCCTCACCAAGTTGCACACTCTGTCTTTTTTTTTTTTTTTC
>NW_006788741.1:1293980-1299825 GCF_000442215.2 Lipotes vexillifer | reverse complement strand
GACAGATGAATGGATAAAGAAGATGTGGCACATATGTACAATGGAATATTACTCAGACATAAAAATAAGCAAAATTGAACTGTTTGTAGTGATGTGGATGGACCTAGATTCTGTCATACTGAGTGAAGTAAGTCAGAAAGAGAAGCACAAATACAATGTGCTAACACATACATATGGAATCTATATATATTTTTTAAATTGTTCTGATGAACCTAGGGTCAGGATAGGAATAAAGACACAGATTCAGAGAGTAGCCTTGAGGACACGGGGAGATGGAAGTGTAACTTGCGACGAAGTGAAAGAGTAACATTGACATATATATACTACCAATTGTAAAATAGATAGCTAGTGGGAAGCAGCTGCATAGCACAGGGATATCAGCTTGGTGCTTTGTGACCACCTAGAGGGGTGGGATATGGAGCGTGTTAGGGAGGCTCAAGAGGGAGGGCATATGGGAATATATGTATACACACAGCTGATTCAGTTTGTTGTACAGCAGAAACTAACACAACACTGTAAAGCAATTATACTCCAATAATGATTTTTAAAAAAAGAAAAAGAGAATAGATAAACACAATCTAGTAACCTAATTCTGTATAAAGTGTGGAATATGGGGAGAATAATTAATTAGTAAGGTTAATTTTACATTGGTTTACTCTTCTGTTTAAAAGGCCATTTAATTAGTCAAAATAAATTTCTATAATTTTGATTATGTTTTAAGAATTTAAATCTCTGCTGGAATGAGGTTTACTACATGTCTTACGTTCTCCTATTGCTATAATCCGTGAAGATATGGCCATCGTGCCTGCTATACCTCTTTATTCAGCCGGATGGGAAGCAGTAGAGATGAAGAAAAGTGAAGAAAAGAAAGTTAATAATTAAACAGAAGACTACAAATCCAAGAAATCACTTAAAGGGAGATAGATATCTCAGGTGTAATCTGGACTTGATACTAGACTGCAGCTCAGGTTGAGATGGTGTTTCTTGGTAGGAGTTTACATGCTTACTATGCCCAATGACAGAGCTGACTTGCGAAAGCTCATTATGAGCATCCCTTCTTAACTCCATGTTCACTGAGGTTATATTTTTAGCTTTTAACCATAGTGGGAGTATTTACAGTATGGAAACTGTCAACCACTACAAATCTTTCTCTGTCTACCTGCCTCCCACTCTCTTCCCCAAAGAGCCAATTCTTAAACATTTACCAGTATAGCACTCGACTACCTCAGTTCAGAGACTTTGTCCTGTGTAAAGCAGATCACCTCCAACATTTTAGGAACTGAGATTAAGGTCCATGTTCTTAACTGGGGAATGTGGTAAGGTTGTGAGAGGTAGGGGCTGGCAATGAGTAACTTATAAAGTCCTTAGCCAGACAAGTGGTTTATAAGACAAGGACTATGGACTTGACAATTACCTTTTGGTTTATGAAGGAGGTGAAAGCTTAGTGAGCATGTGGGTGTTCAAGGACACTATTATAATACTAGTGTTTGGAATGCAAACCCAATCCAGAACCAGTGCTTTAGTTAAGAGTTTCTAATATGCTTCCAGTCATCGTCAGGATTAGCTTAGGAAAGGATGGGGTTGAAGTTTCAGGGGATAAACTTCACGCTTTTAGTTGATTGAGAATTTAATAAAAAGATGTATTATGCTGGGTAATATATATAGGTTGTTTAAATCATTACATTAATCTATCAAAGGCAGAATTCAGATTTTGTTGAGTAGAAAGAGCCTCACAGTGGCAGAGTCCTTTCTCCAAAATCACCCTGTTGATTTTGGTATATGGCAAGCTTGGTAAATGGCAAGCTTGGTATGTTTTGGCAAATGGAAAACTTGATTTGGTATAATAATCATTTTGGTATTTTCTCTGCTGTGCCATGTTGTAATTCAATTATGGACCGTGTATCACAAGTGGCTAAAAGATGAACTACTTCTATTTCCTTCAGAGTCTTATTCTATAGGTGATAAGGATTTATTTGTGGAGGGTGGCTTGGAGTTGGGTAGGATTGTATGCCAGAAATCATTAAAGATAATAACTCTATGGTTCAGATGAGAATTAATGAGGCCTGAAGAAAGAATCAGATGAGACAAGGATGGATTAAAAAGTTGTACAGCATATTGGATTAAGTTGATTTGATGTTGGTAAAGAGGGGAAGTACTCTTGAAATGACTTTGGTTATACTCATGAGACTTCCTGTTCAAATGTACTATAAGTATCAACAGTATTAATGCATATTTATATTTTCTATAGATATTTACAATAATCCTATGTCCAATCTTCTATCCCTTCTGAAATAATTTATAGAACATGTGGCCATTTTTCACTCTGCAAGTCACTTAAAGTAAATGAAAGTCATTCCATATTCTCTTGACAACTTTGCCCTCTCTGCTTCTCTTCTTTATTCTTTCTTTCTTTTTTTTTTTTTTTGCTGTATGCAGGCCTCTCACTGTTGTGGCCTCTCCCATTGCGGAGCACAGGCTCCGGACGCGCAGGCTCAGCGACCATGGCTCACGGGCCCAGCCGCTCCGCGGCATGTGGGATCTTCCCGGACTGGGGCACGAACCTGTGTTCCCTGCATCGGCAGGTGGACTCTCAACCACTGCGCTGCCAGGGAAGCCCTGCTTCTCTTCTTAACTTCGTTTTTCTTCTCAGAAGTCCAAATTATGTTTTATTAAAGTTTTGTGCCAAACTTACTCTAGATTTTTCTACTTTACAAAATTGAAAACAAGAACAGGACTGTCCGTATAGCTTTTATTTACTGTTCTCTCTCTATTGGATAATAAATGTACAGTCATTATTATATTTAATACTTAAAATAGCAGAAAAAATTATTGAGATGCTCCTATGTGACTCAGTAGACACTATTACTACCTGCTTCACAGAATTTAAACCAAGGAATGGAATGTTAAGCACAGTAATGTGCCAGGATCACACAGCTAGCAAGTGGTGAAATGAAAATCAAACCTGGGTGTGTTTCACTCCAGGCTTAAACTTTAAACCACTGTGCATGTTGCCCTCTACCTTATCCAGAAAATGTGGGCTGCAGCAAGTATTCTTCAGGAGTGACATATAGTATCCACACTCTAAATGCTTTTCTAATAGAGTAATTAGACAAATATGAGAGTCTGGATTTTTCTCTTGAGTTCCTGACTATTTATATGAGAATTATTTTAAAACTGACCCATGAAAATAATTTCAGGAGTTACAATTTTTTTTAACATCTTTATTGGAGTATAATTGCTTTACAATGGTGTGTTAGTTTCTGCTTTATAAAAAGGTGAATCAGTTATACATATACATATGTTCTCATATCTCTTCCCTCTTTCATCTCCATCCCTCCCACCCTCCCTATCCCACCCCTCTAGGTGGTCACAAAACACTGAGCTGATCTCTCTGTGCTATGAAGCTGCTTCCCACTAGCTATCTATTTTACATTTGGTAGTGTATATATGTCCATGCCACTCTCTCTCTTTGTCATAGCTTACCCTTCCCCCTCCCTATATCCTCAAGTCCATTCTCTAGTAGGTCTGTGCCTTTATTCCTGTCTTATCCCTAGGTTCTTCATGACCGTGCTTTATTTTATTTTATTTTTTTCTTAGATTCCATATTTATGTGTTAGCATGTGGTATTTGTTTTTCTCTTTCTGACTTACTTCACTCTGTATGACAGACTCTAGGTCCATCCACCTTGCTACAAATAACTCAGTTTCGTTGCTTTTTATGGCTGAGTAATATTCCATTGCATATATGTACCACATCTTCTTTATCCATTCATCCAATGTTGGACACTTAGGTTGCTTCCATCTCCTGGTTATTGTAAGTAGAGCTGCAATGAATGTTTTGGTACATGACTTTTTTTGAATTTTGGTTTCCTCAGGGTATATGCCCAGTAGTGGGATTGCTAGATCATAGGGTAGTTCTATTTGTAGTTTTTTTTAAGGAAACTCCATACTGTTTTCCATAGTGGCTGAACCAATTCACATTCCCACCTGCAGTGCAAGAGTGTTCCCTTTTCTCCACACCCTCTCCAGCATTTATTGTTTCTAGATTTTTTGATGATGGCTATTCTGACTGGTGTGAGGTGATATCTCATTGTAGTTTTGATTTGCATTTCTCTAATGATTAATGATGTTGAACATTCTTTCATGTGTTTGTTGGCAGTCTGTATATCTTCTTTGGAGAAATGTCTATTTAGGTCTTCTGCCCATTTTTGGATTGGGTTGTTTGTTTTTTTGCTATTAAGCTGCATGAGCTGCTTGTAAATTTTGGAGATTAATCCCATCATTTTCGCATATGCTTCAGAGACCATCTGTCCAATGTGTATTGCTACTTTGAATTAATTTTTCTCTTAATTTATGATCTTTACATATGTGTCATTTTGTGCAATGCCTTGGAAGGGTAGGTTTTTAAGAATTAGCAGATAAAATAAAGGTGATAAATTTTGCAGAACAAAACCATAAGGAAACTCATGTTTGTTGAGAATGTCTTCAGTGAGTTACTTTTTATTTTTTTGCCAATAACTGTGTGCATTTAATTTTATTTAAGCTTCAGTTTCTCACTGTTAAAATAGAGATATTGCATGCCTACTACATGGAACTATTTTAAGGGTTACATTCAATGAAATTACATAATTCCCTAGCAGAAAGTTAGTAAGAGAGTAGATGTCTAATAAATTGTACTGTTATTATCATCATTACAATATAATTTTCTTTATGTATGGACCCAAGTTGCTTGGGGAAAATAAGTGTCCCTGGGCCAATGTATATTAGTATTCCCAATTTGAGTTATGAGAAACATCAACATATTAAAGATATTGAGATAGTCTTTGGTAAGTTCACTAAAACTTATAAATATCCCACATAACACAGAATAAACTTTGGAAGACCTTGTCCTCAGAGAAGTCATCCATTGTCTTCCATTTGCTCTTCTGTATATGAAATCTATGCCACAGACACCAATATTCTATTTTTTAAATTAATTTTTATAGGAATATAATTGCTTTACAATGCTGTGTTAGTTTCTGCTAAGTCTCAGTCTGAGGAGTGCTGGTAGGCTATGACCCTCTGTTCAGGTCTCTCTCTGCTTTGCCCTCTGCACTCCTGTTGCTGCACGCTCTTCTGAGGCCCTGAAGCTCCCTTTCTGTCCTGACCAATGAGGGGACTTCCCAGTATGCTGAAACTTTTCTTCCTTCACAGCTCTTTCCCAGGGGCACAGTTCCCTTTCAGATTCACCTCTCTCTCTCTCTCTTTTTTTTTTTTTCTTTTGCCCTACCCAGTTATGTGGAGATTTTCTTGCCCTTGTGGAAGTCTGAGGTCTTCTGCCAGTGTTCAGTAGATGTTCTGTGAGAGTCATTCCACATGTAGATGTATTTTTTTATGTATTTGTGAGAAAAAAATGAGCTCCATATCCTACTCCTCTGCCATCTTGATCCGATCTCCATGCAGTGAATTGCTCTTTATATTTTTACTTCTTATTGTCAAGCACATCTGTACCACAGCACCATTTTTATTCTTAGTAATCATTGGGCTACCAAAAAGAAAATGGCATTTAAGTATGGAGATTAATGTTGCTAGGGAGATAAGAATCAAAGTGCATTGTGACTCCTACATTCACTTATCTAGATAAATCTTAAGAAGAACAAGATTTATTGATGATGACATTGCTTGCTTCCCTCAATGTAAATACTATATGTATTAAAATGAGATTTAATAAACACTGCAATTAAATTATTGATTCCTTTCTTCTATGCTAAGTCTTCTTTCTTGGTTTTCTCTCCCAACAGCTTATTGACTGGGGGAATATATATATATATATATATATATATATATATATATATATATATATATAT
>NW_006788741.1:1258710-1293358 GCF_000442215.2 Lipotes vexillifer | reverse complement strand
TATATATATATATATATATATATCCTAATATATCTATATGTCTATCTACCTATATATTTATATCTATATATTGATATATAGATGTATATCTCCAATTAAATACATATATAATGTAGTTGAACCTTGAATAACATCGGGGTTAATCCACGTATAACTTATAGTTGGCCCTCCCTATCTGTGGTTCCTCTGCATCTGCTGATTCAATCTACCACAGACCATATAGTACTATAGTATTTACTATTGAAAAAATATCTGTGTATAAGTAGAGTAGTAAAGTTCAAAACTCATGCTATTCAAGAGTCAACTGTACATATGTAATACACTTGTATGTATGCATGTCTTAGTATATGTACACTTATGTTTATATAAGTATGCATTTTTTAACTTAAAAATTTATTTATTTATTTTTTCTTTATTAACATCTTTATTGGAGTATAATTGCTTTACAATGTTGTGTTAGTTTCTGCTGTATAACATAGTGAATCAACTATATGTATACATATATCCCTATATCCCCTCTCTCTTGAACCTCCCTCCCACCCTCCCTATCCCACTCTTCTAGGTGGTCACAAAGCACCCAGCTGATCTCCCCGTGTGATGCAACTGCTTCCCACTAGCTATCTATTTTACATTTAGTAGTGTATATGTGTCAGTGGTACTCTCTCACTTCGACCCAGCTTACCTTCCCACTATCCGGTGCTTTGTGACCACCTAGAGGGGTGGGAGAGGGTGTATGGGAGGGAGACACAAGAGGGAGGAGATATGGGTATATATGTGTGTGCATAGCTGATTCACTTTGTTAGAAAGCAGAAACTAACACACCATTGTAAAGCAATTATACCCCAGTAAAAATTTTAAAAAATCAAAAAAAGACACAGATGTAGAGAATGGACTTAAGTATGCATTTTTAAATGACTATATTGAATTGCTGTCTGTGCAAATGAAAATAGCAGAAAACTGCCTATCGCAGGCCAGTGCTAAAGTGAGCAGTTAGTTTTAGGTTGATTCTTTTGGCAGGAAGAGATACAATGAGAAAGACTTCTGCATTAGACTATTATTTAAAACTTATTGAAACCTGATCTAGAAGTAGCTGCCCATTGCATTTGGTTGTCACAATTGTTCAGTGCAATTAATAAAAAACCTGTAGTCACCACTTTAGTCTTTCTATACATTTTACTCTGAAATTTCAATATCTGAGATGACAGAAATTCAAAATTAAAGAAACTGTGTTAATAAGATGTATGCAACTCTTGAGAATAATTCAAGATAATTCAGCCTACTGCATTTTGTACATTTTAAAAAGAATATTTTTTATGCCCAGAAATCCTGTTTATTAAAGCATAAATGAAGTCTTATCTTTCATAGATAATGCATATACAGTGCTATATACAGTTTTAGTTATATTGTAATATGTTTTAATTCAAAAGATTAAAAAAATATTACTATCTTTCAATGAGCACTTTTTGGTACATTTCCCACTCTGACCCTTTTTAAACAGCTTGCTAGTTACAAGAATTTTTTGCCAAGCTTCAAATATTACTATCATTTTTCTCTTTGTATAGCCATGTTTCCTCTAATCAATTTATTGTACAACATTTTATATGCATACCTAAATTGATTCAAGCTTAGGACTATATTAGGATATCATTATATAATTGTTAAAAGCAGTAGAGCTAGATAAGATTTGCTCCTTGAGAAGTAATTAGACAATTACTTAATGTCAATGACTTAAGACAACTATTGGAGGGAGGCTGTCTTAATGAATTAATCTTTTTTTTAAGAATATTTAGCAACTGTGCATTGTCTAATATTGATTTCCACTATATTCTATCTTGAAATTAAACAGATTGTTAATAAAACTTTTCATTCAGTTATACCACAATAGATTTAATGAATAACTGGCTGTGTGCATAGCCCCCAAACTAGTTTCATTTAGCAACAAATGGCATAGTATAATAGAAGATGTTATAATTTCAGTAAAAAAGAAAACACAGGTGTGGCTGAATTCAGAAATATGTTCATCACATATGAAAGAAAGGGGAAGCATGGTAGCTATAGATTGGTTTATGTCACTTTTATATTATTTGGCATTTCTCTTCAGAATATATTTTTGTATTTTATATAGTTGAATTACATTTACCTATTCTGTAGGCTGTCATCCATGAGTGGGTTCTTAAGGAAAAATGCCTTAATAAAATGAGTAAGATAAAAAAATGTGGACTTAAATACTTTAATATGTAGGTATGACACATTAGATTAGATGAGAAACTGTTACTTTGAACTACTTGAGAAATTATATGAACAGGATCAATTTCTATGAAGAGGTGAAAACTGAAGATGAGTTACTTCTGTGACTTTTTTCCATCTATTAAAAAAGAAATTGATTTCTAGTCCCTTGGAAACATTACTAAAATGCTTCAATTTATGACATATATCTCCTTAGTGTTTCAGATGAAGAGATTTTTTCTTTGGTCCACCTTCTCTGTTTTTGTAAAATTAACTCATTCATTTATAAGATTAGTGAGTTTGTATAGATCTGATGGTCTTAATCTCTGTATGTTTTTGTACTTTGCATATAGCAATTCCCTAAAAAATACTGCTTGAATTTATAAACAAATAAAAGAATAAATATTTTCCACTTTCAAAAAGCTTTGAATTTTGTGGTGGAAAATGAAAGAATAGATAGCAATAATAAAATTGAGAGCAAGACCAGTGTCTTGCAAACAAAATACTGTCAGTGGATGAAGTCCAGAGAGGGCATAGCACACCTGGTTGAAAGACTGAGTTAGACTTGAAAGTCTCATTCTTTTGGTTATTTTATGCATATATTATGCACTTTTCATGTAGTTCAAAATATTCTGGCAGAATATCTATTCTTTTCTTCAAAAAGAAATTATCTGGTAGCTGGTAAAATGCAATAAAATTATCGTCAATCTGATACAGAAAGAATTCAATGGTAGGCACTATAAATTTGCTAAGGAACTCTAGTTTTCCTACCTAAAGTATCTGTACTACCTTCTGTATTGCTTCTTTCTCAGTTCTAGTGTGCTTCCTCCAAGACTAGATTTGGATAAGGAATAAGGCACAGGTTTCACTTTTATTCTGGTTTCTAAAGTTCTTCACTTTCCTCCCCAGAATCCACAGTACAAGGGTCCAGTCAAATGTATACTGTCAGTTGTTACAGTTTTCTACAGTCAACTTCCTTGGATTATTGAGAAATTTGTACTTCAACTCTTGCCCTTTATGCCTTGGAGCAATCAAACCTTTTAAGTCATATTGGCTACATTTGCATTCTTTCTATTATATAACTAGTTCAAGAGAGAATCTCAGCAAAGAAGAAACAAAGAAGCTTTGGTGACACATTTAATCAGATGAGAAGTTCTATAATGGACTTTGAAGTCAGATGATCTGGGGTTGAATTTTGGCTTTGCTACTTGATATATGTGGATGCTACACTAATCCCTTATGTATGTTATAGGATATACTTCTTATAACAACCCTGACAGGTATGTGTTTTTTCCCCATTTAATCAATGTATTTGCAGCTTAGAGAAGTAAAGTAACATGACCAATTTTCCATAGCTATGGAGCACACAGTAAAGAGAAGCTTTAAAAAATGTCTTGTGAAGCCATATTGGTTTTGCCATTAAGACAAAGCTTATCTCTTTTCTGTTGTACAATAAAATATAACTTTGGTGTTGTTTAGACATAACTTCAATATATTACTTATTCAGGATATTAGTTGTGACATCTAAATTTCCAATTTCTACTATTTGTACTGAAACACATGAATATCTAGTTGATAAATAATAATAATTTAAAATAATATATGGTGATTAAACATGTTTATTTTCATTTAGCAATAAGAGAAGAAAAAGAAATAAAAATAATCCAAATTGGAAAAGAAGTAAAACTGTCACTCTTTGCAGATGACATGATACTATACATAGAATTTCCTAAAGATGGTACCAGAAAACTATTATATCTCATCAATGAATTTGGTAAAATTGAAGGATACAAAGTGAATACACAGAAATCTGTTGCATTTCTATATACTTAACAGTGGAATAACAGAATGAGAAATTAAAGGAACAATCCCATTTACCATCACATCAAAAGAATAAAATACCTAGGAATAAACCTACCTAAGGAGACAAAAGACCTGTACTCCAAAACTGTAAGATGCTGATGAAAGAAATCGAAGATGACACAAACAGAAGTAAAGATATACCATGTTCTTGGATTGGAAGAATAAATACTGTGAAAATAACTATACTACCCAAGGCAATCTACAGATTCAATGCAATCTTGATCAAATTACCAATGGCATTTTTCACAGAACTAAAACAAAAAAATCTTAACATTTGTAGGAGACACAAAAGACTCTCAGTAGCCAAAGCCATCTTGAGAGAGAAAAATGGAGATGGAGGAATCAGGCTCCCTAACTTCAGGCTATACTACAAAGCTACAGTCATCAAAACATTACGGTACTGGCACAAAAACAGAAATATAGATCAATGGAAAAAGATAGAAAGCTCGTAAATAAACCCACACACCTATGGTCAATTAATCTATGACAAAGGATGCAAGATTATATGATGAAGGAAAGCCAGTCTCTTCAACAAACTTTTATGCAAGCGGTGTACTCATTTCAATTTACCATCCTAACATGGTATCTAAAGAACAAAATTTTCTTTTACAAGTATGGAAATATATTATTTTTCTGACCTTGTTTACTGTGTCACTTAGCTCCACAAGTTATAAATATAGTTTATCTATCTACGTTTTTTAACTTAAAGGTAATCATGGAAAATATTCAACCTAACATAGTGTGAAACCATTAATTATGATAACTAATCTATTATTCCAATGCTTACTGTTAGAGGCAAACAGACCTGTAATTATGCTTACTTTACATATTTATTTAAGTAATTTAACAATTTAGTTGTCTCAGAAAATAACTTCACAAAATTCAATTTTGACATATTCATCCTCTGCTCCATGAATTGACATATGTCTGAGCATGGAAGTTTGTATTAAAAAAAGATGGCTTGTCATATGATATGACATATATGTGGATGTAGCCTATATAACTTATATGTTAATAAACTTTCCATTGACATTAATTTTTTTTTTTAAATAAGAAGTATGAAATAATGCCATTGGCAGCAACATGGATGGACCTGGAGATTATCATTCAAAGTGAAGTAAGTCAGACAGGTGAAGACATATATCATATGATATAACTTATATGTGGGATCAAAAAAAAAAGAGATACAAATGAACTTCTTTACAAAATAGACACAGACTCACAGACTTAGATAACGATCTTATAGTTACCAGGGGAGAAGGGCGGAGGGGAAGGATATACTGGGAGTTGGGGACTGACATGTACATGCTGCTATATTTATAACAGATAACCAATAAGGACCTACTGTATAGCACAGGGAACTCTACTTAATATTCTGTAATAATCTAAATGGGAGAAGAATTTTAAAAAGAATAGATACATGTATATATGTAAATGAAGCACTTTGCTGTGCACTTGAAACTAACACAACATTATTAATCAACTATGCTCCAATATAAAATAAATTTTTTAAAAGGTATTTTACTTTATAATGTCTAATTAGCAGGGCATATTTCATTTTTATGTAATAAGTAAAACTATAATATTTTATCAAAGTTAGTTCTTCATTTTTCAATTAAGTACTTATAAGTACAGTATTTATATCTATATTCAGAATATTTCTATTAACTTATAATTCACATGCTGTACTGTAATGTTTTATAATAATGTGAATGTTGCTTATTCTGAGATAAATTACAGTGATAGTGAAATTATTCCATTAACAGAAATCGAACGCAGATAGTGTAAACATTTGCATCTGCAATTTTATGTAATTCTTTCATTTTGTTTTGTTTTCATGAAGATGACAGAAGAGAAATTATATATATAAGGATATTAGAGATTTTATGCTGTTGCTATTATCAGGAGGAAAGGAAAATTACATTGTAGTTCTCCTATATTACAAGGAGAAAGTCCTTCAGTGGCATTTGGGGATGGTATTCAATGTATTAACTCAAATCCATATTAAAGCAATGTGTGTGTGGAATGACATGTATTGGTTAAATTAACAGTCCATTCATCTGGGAATCTCATGTGACAAAGGACTGTAAAGAACATCATTTTAAGTAGTCTAAAAAATATTTTCTCAAAGAAAACATTTCCTCGAAGTAGGAAAAAAAAATAGAGAGACTTAGGAGCCTGAGAAACCAAGTTTTGAATTACTACTGTTGGGACTTTGGATAAATGACTTAAGCTTTCTGACATTTTCTCACCATTAAAATGTTTTGTAGAGTTTTTCAGTAAGAAGTAAATTGTGTAAAGTCCATATTTCAGGGACTGAGATGTAAAAGACAGTTAGAGAATCACAGATATTAGTAAAATCCAAACACTTTCACCTACCACCCATGATTAAAGAGTAGGAGAACTTTTGTGCCATTATTTTTTATGTAATGCTGTGTACCTTGTTTCCTGCTGTAGATATGGTCAGGGCTTTTTTAGGCCAGCCTACTCAATAAAAAATAAAGCAAAGATGTATATACCAATATCATTCAATTATACTGTAGTTAATGTCAGGCTAATGTTATAAATGATTAACATTATTTTCTTTTTAACTAGGTCAGTATTGACCAGCAAATTTACAACCTACTTCTGACAAGAAAGTGGCATTGGAGATCTAGAACAATCTCTTGTATTTTTCTCTCCATTGGACGATTATTCTTATTTGGGGATTATTTACCAGCTTTATTATTTTTTCTTTTAGAAACAGTATGTCAGTCTCTCTCTCTCTCTCTCTCTCTCTCTCTCTCTCTCACACACACACACACACACACACACACACACACACACACTTTTTAACTGCCTGAAGCAAAACGAGTACATAATTGGCTTGGGTAACGCAAATGTCTTAACGTTGAGCTGACTTATCTTATGCCTTGGTGCAAGGACTCAGATTCTGATCCTCAGACTCAGTCTGTATTTCTAATCCTCAGTCCTGCTCCCCTTGAATCAAAAGGTCTATAAACATTAGTTGGTAGTTTATGTATAGTTTTTGTGCATCTGTCTAAACTTCCCAAGATATTCCTTCTCTGTTATCCATTCACAGGGAGAGGTCAGCTAAATTCATTACCAGTAGACACACAGACACCATTAAATTCTGAGACAGAATATTTCCATAAAAGTGTCATTGGAGAGAATAAGTAGAACACTTCTACTTTTGTGAATTCTGGAATAATTTCTCTAATTTGTCTTTTACTTTGCTGTTAAATTTTCTGAAGTGCTTGCAGGCAGATTATCATTCTATAATATAGTTTCCTCAAAAGCTTTCCTTAGTTGACTTTGTTTCTTTCCATCTCAAGTTGTACTTGTATTAGATTAATATCACACATTTTACTTCTCCTCTTTTAGGTTTATTTTTTAATTATATTGAAACTAAAAAAAAAAAGATCATTTCCAAAATTTTTATTTGTTTTCTGTAGTAATTCTTGTCACTATTATTCTTTTCCTCTGCTTCTTCAGGAAAATTATTTTTTTCTTTTTACTCTGTTTAGAATATTTTAATGACCCCATGATGTTGTCTTTTCCCTCAGTTTCTGTATCTTCAAGTGGTGCATAAAATTCTTGTTTAGTGTAGTGTTTAGAGAAAATCTTTTTCTGATGTCATCTGAATGATAAAAACATTAATTCATTAAATGAACATACTATTATTTAAGGAACAAATAAGATGTTTTAAAAATTCTGCCAATTAGATAGCTGCTATTTTTCTATTACTTATAAATATTATTTCTTTTGTGAAAATGGTATAGACAGTTTAAAATAATTTAAAAAATCATATGGTATAGTTTGCAACTACAAAGGAAAATGTAAGATAAATAAAATTGGTAAGGAATTCTAAAACTTCTTAACATTCATAGTCCTTCATCAGTGTCACATCTATCTTTCTATACATCTTCACACTGTGTTCTAAAGCAAGTTTGTGATACAACATTTATTTAAAAACTGTTTATTATTGTTTCATGAAATGTTTTCCAAACAGCTGATAGCTATTCTGCAAGTTTGATGCTAGAGCTTTCCTGATCTTACCAGAAAGTGTTACTGAAAGTTTTCAGGCAATAGCCTTGATGCATATACATGCATACTCCCACATCAAGTGCCCTCAAATGGTTGAAAGGCTGAAAAGTTGAGGAGCCCCCATATGGCTCCAGGAATAACCACCAGGTTTACACAGGGACGAGTAATTTGCAACTGCACCAGGAATGTCTCCCTGTAAACAGAGATTGTAAACTGCCATAGATTGTTGAATGTCTTCTGATCTCAGTCACCATTTTTAAACCTGTGCATCTTGGAATTGATGAAATGTGATATTTGTATGTTGATATAAGGTTACCTAACCAGATTTATGAAGCTGGATCTATCTAGGAAGATAGTAGACATGTTTGCTATCTTCCAGTAAATTTAACTGGAGACTTTTCCCTTTCACTAACCTGTATAGTCTTTAGTTTTGTGGTGGGGTAAGGGCTTCACTTGGTTATATTCCCTCCTTAATTTAACAATACAGGAAAGAATACCCCTCCATGTGGCCAGAGGTGAACATAGTAATCTATATACTCAGATAGGGCCAACTTTTCTCTGCTTTCTATTATTTATTTATTTATTTTTAATTTTTTGCTGTACGCGGGCCTCTCACTGTTGTGGCCTCCCGTTGCGGAGTGGCCTCTCCCGTTGCGGAGCAGAGGCTCCGGACGCGCAGACTCAGCGGCCATGGCTCACGGGCCCAGCCGCTCCGAGGCATGTGGGATCTTCCCGGACCGGGACACGAGCCTGTGTCCCCTGCATCGGCAGGCGGACTCTCAACCACTGCACCACCAGGGAAGCCCTTCTCTGCTTTCTAAATGTTAGATATGACTTCCCTCATGTTGGGCCTCTTTCTACTTTTATTCAATATTTAATCTTGTACATTTCCATGCTTATTTTATAATTTAAGCTAAAGTCCATGGTAAATTATTATATTAAAATAGAAATAAACAATTCAAAGATAAAAAGTAAAAGAGACTAGAGAAAAGTCATGTTGTTTGCCTGCTTTCATTGTTCTAATGGCATTTCCAATTTAGAATGGATTTGAAATAATTGAATAAAAGTATATATTATGACCAGTTTTATGCCATTTTATAATGTGCATGCACATGAGTTTTTTTTTTTCCTCATGAAAGTGTTTTTGAGTAATTGTGTGTTATTAATGTTATACAACAAAACATTTAATATGTCAGATGCCTAGCTAGTTATACATGAATCTGCTTGTAAAGTCAACAATCATGCCATGTATTTTTTTAGGGGTGGTGGGTGTGTATGAAAAGTTTTCAGATCAGGCTTGCTTAAAGTAGGGTTGTCCATTTGTTTTCTTCTTCACTTTCTATTGGTTACTATCATTCTCATATCATGTAATAAACAATTACCCAAATGCAAACAAGTATTATACTTAATTAGGAATATATTTTTTCATTTTATTTATAGCATCCTCAAACTGGAGACTACTGTAATTACACTGAGACTAACAAAGCCAACTGATATTAGAACTGAGGTAAGTTTTATGCATTATCTACTCATTACTGTATCAAATTCACAACATCCCCATCTTCAGATTATTTTCTTTAAATAATAAGTATGACTCTAGCAAGTGTAGAGCTTGGACATTTTGTCTTCAGTAGCCATGTTTGTTTTCATTTAAATGTTACTGAAAGAAATACCTAATTTTGTTCATGGTAATGCATAGGCTCTTTAGAGACTTATTTAGTAACAGGTCTAAGAAATATGTTTCTTCTTTAAAATGAAGTACATTAATTCAGGGGAAATAAGAGTCTTCATTTGACATCAAAGAGACAAAGGTGTGTACTTACTGACTACAGGACTTTCAGCAACTACTCCCACTCTGAACAAAATTTTTCCCATCTGCAAAATGGAAACCTAATATTTATCCCCAACTTCACACTAGAATGAAAACTTCCAGAAAGCATGATATTTCTCTGCTTTGTGTACTGATTAACCAAGTACCTAGAACAACCCATCTGATTCTTATGAATTACTCAATGAAGAATGAACTTTGAGACCTAGAGGAATTTTGATTATAAAGTATGTTGCATATACCAAATGCTTAACTAGGATGATCAGTATCCCAATTTTCTTGGGACTGTCCTGATTTTAGCACCAAAAGTCCTGCATCCCAGGAAACAGTCTTTGGCAAATTAGTAAGGTTGTTTACCCTATTAGCTCAATACAATTTAGGTGTTGTGAAAACTGCAAAGGCACAGGTACGTTGGAGATTCATTGCCTCTTACATGTCCAGTCATTTAAAATAGATCAAAGTACCATAATAACAATCTCCCAAGTGTTGAAACATGATAAAAAGAGGAAAAGTATAGGAAAGAGATTTAACTGTTTTTTTTTGTATTCTCAATCATGTTCAGCAAAATATATATTTAGAGAAAATCAGCCTACAGTACTTCCTTTGAACACCTAGTTGAATGGAAGCAGTACTGGACTTCAAACACTAATATTATCACTAAATAAAAAAGATAAATTTTCTATCACAGATTTTTTGTGTTGATTAAAGTGAGCAACACTATTAAACTCAGTATACTGTATTACCAATTTACATGTATAATAGAGTGATATTTAGGTTTTAGATGAAAAGAGAAGGAACAGGGGAAGATGATGGCTATGTTGAGTTGTCAGACAAAATTGAAAAAGTAGAGAATTCAATGGAATATTCAAATGTGTGTTTCTCACACATGTGAATCAGTGCAATTCTTTTCAGCAGTTTCTTATCTCCAGTACCCTTCTGGGATCATTTCTCTCTTGAAGAGGTTTTAATGAGTGACCTATTTTGGGATTGTTTTCATTAAAAAAAAAGTGTTTGCTGGTGCATATTCCATATATCCCACATGGTTAATATCAGACTGTAGCAAGAGCCTGAGGGAGCATATGTGTCCCAGAAAACTTCTATATCAAGTGTATTTAGATATGATAGGCTGCAATACCCAGTCTCTTTGCTCCAATGGACTTTGCAAACAAGATGAAGGCATGAGGATCAGAACAAATACCTAGGATTCTTGGCAGAGGGCGGGGGTGGAATCATTTAATGAAATTGTCCTCAGAAAATAGTGTTATCAGAGGGACTTCCCTGGTGGCACAGTAGTTAAGAATCCACCTGCCAATGCAGGGGACATGGGTTCAATCCCTGGCTTGGGAAGATCACACATGCCACCGAGAATCTAAGCCTGTGCACCACAACTATTGAGCCTGCGCTCTAGAGCCTGTGAGCCACAACTACTGAGCCTGCATAACACAACTACTGAAGCCTTCATGCCTAGAGCCTGTGCTCTATTACAAGAGAAACCACTGCAATGAGAAGCCCGCACACCACAACAGAGAGTACCCCTGCTCGCCACAATTAGAGAAAGCCCTCACACAGCAACGAAGACCTAACAGAGCCAAAAATAAATAAATAAATATATTTTTTAAAAAAGAAAGAAAGAAAATCTTGTATCAGAATTTCCTTCCATTCTGAGTGAGCTTGAGTGTGTGTGTGTGCAAAGGTACTGCACGAGGTGACCAACATGGGCTTAATTTGAATGATGTTGACTGATAATTTTCTTTTCAGATTTTTGGCTATCTGAAGTGTACCAGTAAACAGTGAGGTAACATTTAATTTGTTAATTATTTTTAGAATTTTTAAGTGTCATGGGTGTTTATTTTATGATTAAACAAAAAAAGTAATTTGGAATAATATAAGAATCAAAACAGAGACATTTATCGCCTTTCCTCTTAGACATGTAGCTCCTGCCTTCCTCAAAATACATCTAGAGAAGAAAAACTTAAGGCCCATTAAAATAGGAAAAAATATTAAACATGGAAATGACTTTATTATAAAAGGAACAGAACGGTAATATCCATGTCTTCCCTCTCCTCCTTTTTTTTTTCTTTTGGTGTAAGCTGTCTGAAATGAGGATATGCTTTGCGTCATTGTCATCAGTGGCAAGGGGTGTAGCTTGGACTCCCTATCTGTGGTAAAAGTGATCAAAATATTACCCCTGTAAAAGGCTTTTCTTTTCGGGGAAAAAAGGTAAGAAGAATCAAGAGAAAAGAGGCTGTCTGGGGTGTGGATTTGCAAGGAGGTTTAGCAAAGTAATTTGCAAATTTTGGGACCTGAGAATGTAATTCAGAGAGATAATTTTACAGGACATAAGAGGAAAGAAAGGTAGTGAGCCCTGCTGTCCCTTTCCTCCTTCATATTTAAAGATTAAGTTTGTTTTGAACAACATTTAGTAGGTCATAGTAGTGAATGCAAACAATTGTAAGGTATACAAGATTAGTAAGTCTCAGTTTTAGAAGTCATAAAAGATACTGAGAAGTAAGCCAACTTCCCCACTGAGTCTCGTGGGTAAGAATTGGGGATCTAAATGAGGTGGAACAAACCCTAGGGAAATGATCAACCTGGAGAACTGAGACATTAGTCTAAGTCCTCTTTAAAGCAAACATCAAGATGCGATTAAAAGTGCAACACATGTATTTCTTTCACACCTGTGAAAGAAAATGGTGTGGGAGCCAGAAGTAACTGGAAGAACCATCAGATTGCAATGTAGGTTTGATTCTGATGAAGGAAGGAAAGATAGAGAAAGGAGTGAGAAAGGGAAGTAAGGAAGGAATGAAGGTAGGTTATGTACAGTAATTAGAATCTGTACAGTATAGTTCTAAGGACAAGTTGCCAAGATCTTTGATGCGAGTGTGAGGGGAATCTGGAATCTCAGTTCATCATCGGTTGCTTAGTTGTCTAGCACCTCACGGGAGTGGACATGCTTTAGTATCCCTACTATGCTCATTAATTGGCAGGAGAAGCTATTGGGAAATGTGGTCTTAGCATGAACTTAGTGATGGATTTTTGAGAGCATAACAGCTAAAGCCATTGGTCAATTAAGCTCCCTGCATTTAGAGACCTGAAAGATGCATTCTTTTTTCTTTTCTTTTTTTTTTTTGATACGCGGGCCTCTCACGGTTGTGGCCTCTCCCGTTGTGGAGCACAGGCTCCGGACGCGCAGGCTTAGCGGCCATGGCTCACGGGCCTAGCTGCTCTGCGGCACATGGGGTCTTCCCGGACCGGGGCACGAACCCATGTCCCTTGCATCGGCAGGCGGACTCTCAACCACTGTGTCACCAGAGAAGCCCTGAAAGATGCATTCTTATGGGCCCTACACCGATCTCTGAATCTGAAAAATCCATGTCACAGACTGAAGAAGAAAACTAACTTTATTTCCAAGAGAAGTAAAAACTTAAGCTTGATTCAGACATACGTCCTGTCTTCATTCTTTCTTTCCTTAAAAACACTGACTGAGCATCAACTCTGAAAGTTCTGTACTAAATGCTTTGTTAATGTAGAAATTCAAGCTGGTACCTAGGAAGGGCTGTCTAGGTAATAATGGTTCAGCCAGTTGATAACTTAAGAGTCTCAGAAATCTACTATTTGAAGCAGTGCAATTCCTGCTTTTAGGCATATGAGGAGGTTGATAAGTTTATATCCCTATGAAGAAGAATGGCTATAAAGAGCTAGTTACAAAATCATGGGCGTGGCCAAATGAATTGTGGTTGAAGGTATTCTAAATAGCTCAATCATAAAACCAAGACAATAGTTTAATTCGGCAGTTCTCAAACTTTTCTGTCTTTGGATAACTTTACACTCTGTTTTCATGGGTTATATGGATTGATATTTGCCATGCTGCAAATTAAAACAGATAACGTTTTACAGTGCAAGAATACAAAAACACACACTCCATTAACCATCGGAATAAAAATGTCAGAGCAATCACAGGTCCTGTAGCTTCTTGAAAACTCCACTGTACACTGGTGATATAGAGTACAAAAGGCAAATATCACATTAATATATTTATGAGTCTGAAATTGTCTCAGGGCTCCCCAGGTGTCCCTAGACTACACATGGAGAACTACTTGTTTAGTTATAATGACCACAAACTACTGCTGGGGTTTAGAAGTGTTCAGGTCATTGATTTCCAAGTAGTTCATGAAAAGACAGCAGATTTCAGCCTTAGGGTAGGTCCTTACCCGGTGTGAATGGGGTTCTTAATATATTATCTGCCTTGCTTATGTTTGAACAAGGAACTGTTTGGGGTTATTCTATAGATTGACAGTTACCAACATCTACACTTGAGGGATGATAGGGCCAGAGAACTGAAACTATTGAGAGAATTTTCCAACTGCCCCTCTCTACTTGAAGCAAGTAAGGAAGAGATAACAAGCCAAGAGTATTTGTCACAACCTGGGCACCAACCTTCTGGCAGTAAGTAGGGTAAAGGCACTGATATTCAGGTATTTTGGGGACTGCATTATCGTTCTCAGCTGAGATTGGGATTGGTAACAGAAAGTGATTTGAATAAGAATAAAACTCATATTTTTAGTGATTGCTATTTGATTAATTAATATATTACTATTTATATTGTGAGCTCCTTCAGGGTAATAGTCACATTTATTTTGTTCAGAGAACCCAACACAGTGTCCAGCACATAGTAGATGCTTAGATTTACCAAATGTGTGAATGAATAAGTAAATGAAATGCTCACTTTGACATTAAGCAAAATGTTGTGTATACAGTGGTGAAAAAAATAGGCATGGACCTATTTTTGTTGTGAAGATTGCAGCCAAATGGGGAAAGAAGGGAATAACTAAAACTGACCTTCTCTCAACAGTTCTTGCCAACTTTTCCATCTTCGAACATGGTGTTTTCTCTGCCTGGACTGCCTTTCCCCAAAATGTGCTTCTGGTGAAAAGCTCAATGATTACAAAACTACATGTTAAAATGCTCCTATGAGTAAGTTCACCAATCTTCTTTCAGATTGTAAGCTCCTTGAGGATAAGAGATGAAACTGTTCCATTTTTGGAAGTTCCAGTGCTTAGCACAGTGGTTGGAAAACAATAAGCAATTAAGATTGTTCGTTGAATGGATGAATAAATAAATACATTTCACAAAAGGATAATGAGTAGGTTATTTCAAGAAATATATGTAAAGATAACAGGTCAAAGAAATGAATCAATATTTAATACATATTCCCCTGGTTTCCTCTCACCACAGACCACACCAAGTGTCTTTTATAGACCAAGGGAGAGAAAAGAAAGTCTTTCTTTTTCAGACATTTCTCTTTCAAAAGCCTAGAACCAGACATTAAAAGCCACAAACTGTATGATTCCATTTTTGTGAAACTTCCAGAATAGGTAAATTAATGGAGACAGAAAACAGGGTTGTTGTCACCATGGGTTAAGGGGTTGTCACCAGGGGTTAAGAATGGAAAGTAACTGCTTAATGGGTATAGAGCTTCATTTTAGGGTGATGAAATGTTTTGAAACTAGATAATGTAGTGATGATTGTAACATTATCAACATTATAACTGCCACTGAATTGTACACTTTAAAATGTTAATAGTTAGTTTTATCTTATATGAATTTTACTTCAATTGAAAAAAATTATAGGGTCCAAGGTTGAGAATTTTGTGCAAAACTAGGTCAGGCAGTGGTTTGAGCTTTTGGATGGTTGGGGACACTTGTACTATATTTTCTGTCTCCTCTATTCCTTTATTCAATAAGTATAAGCAGAGACTCTGAACTGGACACTGTGCTACTTTCTCAGAGGAGTGGCATGAACCTAACTGATATAGTCCTTATCCTCCTACAGTTTAGACCCCAGTCAGGATGTATACATTAAATTACTTTAATAGAGTCTCATCATTATCTTTACATGATTGTATTAAATGTTACTTTTAAAAATATATGTAAAGATGTCGTTTTGGGAGAAGGTACTCTGATAAATTCTGGTTAGTAACTGTTTGCACAAATCCTATTGGAGAGTTAAATATATTTTTCCCTTTGTAAGTACAGACTTACCTTTAACTTTTGCTTAAATTAAGAAACTTGAAGCCAAATATCTCAAATATTATATTTTAATTTAATTTTTCTCAGTATTAAACTTATTTTCATGAATGTATTAAAAAATTAACTACATTGTGATAATTTTTCCACTTCCCAATTATGAAGAAGCAGTAGATAATCTAACATGTGCTATCTGAAATCTGTAGCCTTGATTGTAATTCCAGTACTTTTTAAAATATTTGAACTGTTCAGAAAAAAAAATTGGAATTTTAAGAGAATGAAACTCAATATGGATTTATTAAGGACATGTTAGTGATAGGTATAACCCTAGGCCCTAGGGTAGAGATTTTAAGAATAAGATTTAATCCTGTACTAGATTACTTTACAAGCTTACAATTAAGTAGGAGAAATAAGATAACCACATAAATAAGTATAATAAGGAATGCAGGAAACAAAACATCTTAAAAATATGTAAGCCTGAAATACAGGCTGAAAAGAGAGAGTCAGTCATTCAGTGACATGACAGATTTCATGGAAGGAGTGATGTTTGGTGGCTAGTAATAGAATTTTGAGAGGAGGTGTAGTTCAGAAGAGGCTATTACAGCAGTAGAGAACACAGTGAGGAAATGCAGTGATGAGAAAAATAAAGATGTGTATGGGGAACGAAGAGTAATTCAGAAGGCTGCTACAGTATTTTTGAAATGTAGGTCATATGTGTCCTTCCTTAATAATTTTGCCATATTTTACAATATTTTTCATGTTTGCATATGCATATTTGCCATGTTTGCCATTACTTCTTTTTAAAACTTTTTCAATATTATTGCAGTATATACCTGCTTGCTTAAATATATTTACTTTTGAAATGTAGTTCTTATAATGATTTTCAAAATCTCATGAATAGAATATAATTTTAAATATTTAACATAATTAAGAAAACAATGTTATTAGCTTAAAAATAGTAAATTTAGAATAAATGACAAGCAATAATCTACAAATAATTACCAAACCTAATTTGATACTGACCAGGGTTCTTGGCCTTCACCAGTCAATAGAAATTGACTAGAGGCCATACAAGAAATTCAGGCAAGGCTTTACTGGGGCCCCTGCTGCAGCAGGGGGAAGCAAGAACAAATAACAAGCTCCCTTGCTTGCTTGCTCCCTGGGGTGTGGGGGGTGGGAGGGAGCTTGTTCCTTGTATGGGGTGACGGAAGGGGTATGTCCAGAGGTCAGACCTGAGGGGTGGCTTATGTCTTTGGCCCACCCCTCACGTGGTGGTGGGCGCAGTACACTGTTTTTGCTCCAGGCTCTTCAAAAGTGGCAGTTGGTTTTTTTTGGTCTCTTGGTATCTCTTGTCAGTAATTTTGCCCCAACTGCACACACACGCAGGAAATTTTAGTCTCATACAGTTTCTTTGTATTTTCTTGCTCGAGGAGAGGTGTGTCCATGTGCAAGCACTGCAGCATTGCAGCATTGCAGCACTGCAGCAGTGGGTCCCAGGTCCCAGCCTGTCTCACGCTGATTTATAAAAATGCATATATGAACTCCAGTTCTTTATGAAAATAATGGAAGGTTTTATGGTTAGATAGAAACAAAACGGTATTTCATAATGCTTAGTTTAGATGGGGAGTCTAGGGTTGACATGTACACACTGCTATATTTAAAACAGATAGCCAAGGAGGACCTACTGTATAGCGACAGGGAACTCTGCTCAGTATTCTATAATAACCTAAATGGGAAAAGAATTTGAAAAAGAATAGATACATGTACACATATAACTTTTTGAATCACTTTGCTGTACACCTGAAACTAACACAACACTGTTAATGAACTATACTCCAATATAAAATAAAAATTAAAACAAAATAAAACCCAAAATGTAGATAAAAGTCCTATATAAATAAAATGACTCAGTTGAAAAGGGCACAACATTTTAATTATCTTCCCTAAGATCCTGGGATACTGAGTATTGATTTTTAATGAAAATATTTATTGAGCATATTTTCCAAAAAGGGCATCTTTTCAATGATTTTTATAAGCTGATATGTCAATGTAATTGATATTAAGATGGATAGAAAGGCATTAGAGCTGTGTAAAGTATGACTGAGGGAAATATTGAGAGAGTCATCAAGGTTGGTACCTTTTTATTGGGCTCCTTACAACCAAAGATTCAGGCCCCAGGTTGGCCCTGTCTCTCAAAATTCTCACTTTGAGGTGAGAAACCAGCTAAATCTTTGATAAATGGGTAGGAGAGGGTAAGGGCAGGAGTGAGAAAAGAAGCTAATTCTTTGGTTTCTGGATCCTTCTGATAGATGGTTTCTCAGGTTTTAAACTCAAGAGCAAACCCTAAGAGCAGAATAAGTGCTAACACAAGATCAGAATATGATACATGGAGTTAAAACACCATATATATATATATATATATATATATATAAAACAGTATTTGCCAAATTCTTATGTTTATTTTCCATGTTTTGCACACTCACAGATATTTGAAATAATAACTTCTATTTCTACATACACCTTTAATTTCATTATATAATTTCATAATTGACATATTAAATTAGAATTCAATAATATTTTTTAAAAATTTATTTAAGGGTAGTTGATTTACAGTGTTGTGTTATTTTCTGGTGTATAGCAAAGTGTGGGATTCAATAATCTTTATCTGTGAAAGAGAAGGGACAAATTAAAGTGATAATCACACACTACTAGCTATTGTTCAGAGTGGGATTGGGAGGCAGGAAGAGTCAGCACTGGTCCTTTTTCAGCTTGTCCCTCTTGATGATGATTTTCCTACCTCAGTCTCTCCCTCAACTGGATTACATGAAAAAAGCAATGTGTGGTTATTAGAACTAGCATACCTATTGATATAACAGATCAGACAGTGAGAAAATTTGGGATATTTACCCAGGCAGGAGGCAAAGGAGGAAGCAAGTGAAGGAGGAAGAATGTTAGGATGTAGCTGGCATTCCTTAAGCATCTTGAGAATACGGGAGAAGCATACCACACCAAATGTGTATTTAAATGAATATTTATTATTTATTATTCATTCAAACTCTGGACTGAAGAATGGAGGCTAGAACAGTTGTATGATCTTCTTCTATCTGCTCAAAATTATATAACTAGTATCAAGTTTTGTATCTGAAACTAAATGGACAGCAGTCTAAGCATTAGCCCATCTTTTGATCTTGTTACATATTGATTTGTTCCAATGATCCCTTTGAATATATCTCACCTTCACATGTGGTGTCTTCACTAGGATTCCTCACCACAGGATGTTGATAGTATATTTATAATCTCAAATAATTTCCATTCCCCATGATACACAGACTCCAAGTATAACAGATAAGAATTATGTAAATAAATAGATTCTGCATAAATTTGTAGTTACAAAAACTAACATAGCATAATGGCAACTACTAATTTTATGTCACATAAATATTTACAAATCATATTAATGTTATCTCATATGAAACGACCCTGTGAATAAGATATTATTAATGCTATTTTACATTAATCATTTGAGGATCAGAAAAAATAATTGAACTGTCCAATATGAAACAACTTGGTAGTCACAGGGTCTAATTTTCAGTCCCATGCTTTTTCTTTTCCAATATATTTCAGGTCTGAACTGTACTTTAGATAACAAGAGAAAACTAACACATGCATTTTGGCAATGCAAACTATCACTGAAGTACTGATTATATGAACATTGTTTAAGTGAACACTATTTCCCTACTCAGTTATGCTTTTCTGCTGTGGCTTGCTGACCTCTCAAAGAGGCCATCAAAACAGATATGTTCATCAAGGCAAGCTGAGTTTATTTCTTACTAGAGTAAGGGAAGCCATAACCTTCACGTTATTAGTAACTTCATAAAAGGAGAAGTCAAAAGCAAGCTATTTATAAAATTTTTATTTAAGGCAGGTCTTTCACTGTAACGTATCTGACTTGGATTTGGTAAAGTTCATGTTATAATGTTAAGCATATCTTTGAAGAGTAACCAGTTTCTTGATGGGACAAGTTGAGCTATTTACCATTCTGATAAGGGCACATTTATATGAGGAAAGCAAGCTGAGCAGGCTTTTCTTTGAATAAATTAATTTTCAGGAAATTCCTGAAATGGCAGGTATATTTGCAACTTTGCCTTGTTAGGCAAGAATTTCCTGGAAGAGTAAAGTCATGTCAAGGTAGATTGTCAAACAGTAAGCTGAGTGTATATAGCTGTTTCATTTTTTTAATAAAGAGCACACAAAACTATCATAGCACACAAAGATAGAACAGAGATAATTCATCTTTAGCTCATTATCTGGCTCAAAGTTGTATTTAATATTTGCTTTGAGTAAATTAAAGAACCAGTAAATTAATGCAAATTGATAAAATAGAGCTTCCTAAAATGGATTCCAGGGAATATTGGTTCCCACAAGATACTTTTGGACAAAAGGTTTACTTATTTAAATAGGCTTGGAAAGTATTGTATTCTATATCATTTTATTAATGAGTCGAAATATCCATAAGAGTGGAGTGTTTGACTGTAATGCCCTGCAGTAAAATGAAGCAGTCCTTTTCAGTATTATAGAGAGTGATAAGGCCAGTGGCAAACTGAAAAATGCCTGGCTTTCAAATTTGAAAATATAGTGTAGGGTGAAACATCTAAGGACAGGAGAGAGAAGGGGAGAGAAAGAGAGGAGGTGGAGAAGGAGGAAGAGAAAAAAGACAAGAGGAAAGAAGGAACCTATGAGCTAAATTCAGTTTTAGGAATAAGAAAAAGGTAGGTAAGATTGAGTCTTCTATTAAGTAAAATTATCTTTCTTTGCTAACCCTTTGTTTTCAGATTTGCTTGAATAGTGAATGAGATGACTGTATATTTTATTATCTATACTAAGATATTTTGGAGTGTGAAAGGAGGTTCTGCCCACTTATTACTGGACAATATGCATGAACTCGAACTATCTTGTGAAAACTGCAGTGTATGATCACCCTACAAATTTTTATACACCACATATTTGGAGTCCATATTATAAGTCACAACCTTGAGGAATGCTGAGAATGATCAAAATCGTATCTAGAAGTGACCCCCATACAAATTCTATAAGGATTACTATCACTTTGAGGATCATGGATCAAATTCTTGTCCCTAATACCAAATCACCTTAGCTGACTTAAGTTTCACCTGAAAAACTTCTAGAACACTTATTTAAGCATTCTATGTATCCACAGGCAAAGAAAAAGGAAGCACCAATTATGATTTCTTGACAATTGTATTATTTTATTATCTTCATAAAATGTAAGTTTTTTTTAAAAAAAACTAATAGAGACTCATGAAATAACAATGAATGGCCAGATAGGAACAGTTAGAAAAGCTAAAAGATTTGGTTCTTTATTGACATTTATCTTCTTTAGAGTCTCTTAGAAAATTTAGAGTAAAGATCATCAAATCAAAAGGCATCAGAACCAAATAGATAAGGAAATAAGAAAAACAAGCAAGTAGAGTATTAGGGAGGTGAAGAGACTAGAGCCATGTGTACAAGGGCAGCTACTATTTAGTTCCAGATTACTATTGTTATGCAGGAATATAGTACAAATACTTATAGATATTCTGAATTTTCAGAAACTATGAATATTTTCATTTTATTGTTATTACCCAATTTAAAAATATTAGCCCAGTTTAATGTTTTATTTAAAAATTTTTTAACATATTTATTGGAGTATAATTGCTTTACAATGTGTGTTAGTTTCTGCTTTATAACAAAGTGAATCAGTTATACATATACATATATCCCCATATCTCTTCCCTCTTACATCTCCCTCCCTCACACCCGTCTAGGTGGTCACAAAGCACCAAGCTGATTTCCCGGTGCTATGCGGCTGCTTCCCACTAGCTATTTATTTTACATTTGGTAGTGTATATTTGTCCATGCCACTCTCTCACTTTGTCCCAGCTTACCTTTCCCCTCCCAATATCCTCAAGTTCTTTCTCTAGTAGGTCTGCATCTTTATTCCCGTCTTGCCTCTAGGTTCTTCCTGACCTTTTTTTTTTTTTTCTTAGATTCCATATATGCATGTTAGCATACGGTATTTGTTTTTCTGACTTACTTCACTCTGTATGACAGACTCTAGGTCCATCCATCTCACTACAAATAACTCAATTTCGTTTCTTTCTATGGCTGAGTAACATTCCATTGTATATATGTGCCACATCTTCTTTATCCATTCATCTGTTGATGGACACTTAGGTTACTTCCATGTCCTGGCTATTGTAAATAGTGCTGCAATGAACACTGTGGTAAATGACCCTTTTTGAATTATGGTTTTCCCAGGGTATATGCCCAGTAGTGGGATTGCTAGGTCATATGGAAGTTCTATTTTTAGATACTAAGGAACCTCCATACTGTTCTCCATAGTGGCTATATCAAGTTACATTCCCACCAAGAGAGTGAGAGGTTTCCCTTTTCTCCACACCCTCTCCAGGATTTATTGTTTGTAGATTTTTCATGATGGCCATTCTGACTCGTGTGAGGTAATACCTCATTGTAGTTTTGATTTTCATTTCTGTAATGATTAAGGATGTTGAACATCCCTTCATGTGTTTGTCTGCAATCTGTATATCTTCTTTGGATAATGTCTATTTAGGTCTCTTGCTCAATTTTGGATTGTGTTGTTTGTTTTTTTGATATTGAGCTGCATGAGCTGCTTGTAAATTTTGGAGATTAATACTTTGTCAGTTGCTTCATTTGCAAATATTTTCTCCCATTCTGAGAGTTGTCTTTGCATCTTGTTTATGGTATCCTTTGCTGTGCAAAAGCCTTTAAGTTCCATTAGGTCCTATTTGCTTATTTTTGTTTTTATTCCCATATCTCTAGGAGGTGGGTCAAAAAGGATCTTGCTGTGATTTACATCATACAGTGTTCTGCCTAGATTTTCCTCTAAGAGTTTTAGAGTTTCTGGCCTCACATTTAGGCCTTTAATCCATTGGGAGTTTATCTTTGTGTATGGTGTTAGGAAGTGTTTTAATTTCATTCTTTTACATGTAGCTGTCCAGTTTTCCCAGCACCACTTATTGAAGAGGCCGTCTTTTCTCCATTGTATATTCCTGCCTCTTTTGTCATACTTTAGGTGACCATAGGTGTGTGGTTTTATCTCTGGGCTTTATATCCTGTACCATTAATCTATATTTCTGTTTTTGCACCAGTACCATACTGTCTTGATTAGTTTAGCTTTGTAGTATAGTCTGAAGTCAGGGAGACTGACTCCTCCATCTCCATTTTTCATCCTCAAGATTACTTTGGCTATTAGGTGTCTTTTGTGTTTCTATACAAATTGTAAAATATTTTGTTCTAGTTCTGTGAAAAATGCCATTGGTAGTTTGATATGGATTTCATTGAATCCATTGCTTGTTTTGGGTAGTATAATCATTTTCACAATGTTGATTCTTCGAATCCAAGAACATGGTATATCTCTCCATCTGTTTGTGTCATCTTTAATTTCTTTCATCACTGTCTTATAGTTTTCTGCATACAGGTCTTTTGTCTCCTTAGGTAGGTTTATTTCTAGGTATTTTATTCTTTTTGTTGCAATGGTAAATGGGAGTGTTTCCTTAATTTCTCTTTCAAATTTTTCATTGTTAGTTTATAGGAATGCAAGAGTATTCTGTACATTAATTTTGTATCTTGCTACTTAACCAAATTCATTGATTAGCTCTAGTAGTTTTCTGGTAGGATCTTTAGGATTCTGTATGTATAGTATCATGTTATCTGCAAACTGTGACAAATTTACTTCTTTTCCGATTTGGATTCCTTTTATTTCTTTTTATTCTCTGATTGCCATGGCTAAAACTTCCAAAACTATGTTGAATAATAATTCTGAGAGTGGGCATCTTTGTCCTGTACCTGATCTTAAGGGAAATGGTTTCAGTTTTTCACCATTGAGAATGATGTTGCCTGTGTGTTTTTCATATATAGCCTTTATTACGTTGAGGTAGCTTACCTCAATGCCCACTTTCTGAAGAGTTCTTATCATAAATCGGTGTTGAATTTTGTCAAAAGCTTTTTCTGTGTCTATTGAGATAATCATATGGTTTTTATTCTTCACTTTGTTAATGCGATGTATCATATTGATTTATTTACATACGTTGAAGAATCCTTGAATCCCTGGGATATCTCCTGGTTGATCATGGTGCATTTTCCTTTTAATGTTATGTTGTATTCTGTTTGCTCATATTTTGTTGAGGATTTTTTCATCTATGTTCATTAGTGATATTGGCCTGTAGTTTTCTTCCTTTGTGACATCTTTGTCTGGTTTTTGTATTGGAGTGATGGTGGCCTAGTAGAATTAGTTTGGCAGTGTTCCTGCCTCTGCTATATTTTGGAAGAGTTTGAGAAGGATAGGTGTTAACTCTCTTCTCTAGATGTTTGATAGAATTCTCCTGTGAAGCCATCTGGTCCTGGGCTTTTGTTTGTTGCAAGATTTTTAATCACAATCTCAATTTCAGTGCTTGTGATTGGTCTGTTTATATTTTCTATTTCTTCCTGGTTCAGTCTCAGAAGGTTTTGTTTTTCTAAGAATTTTTCTGTTTCTTACAGGTTGTCCATTTTTTTGGCATATAGTTTCTTGTAGTAATCTCCCATGATCTTTTGTATTTCTGAGGTGTCAGTTGTTACTTCTCCTTTTTCATTTCTAATTCTATTGATTTGAGTCTTCTTCCTTTTATTTTTGATGAGTCTGGTTAATGGTTTACCAATTTTGTTTATCTTCTCAAAGAACCAGCTTTTAGTTTTATTGATCTTTGCTATTGTTTCCTTCATTTCTTTTTCCTTTATTTCAGATCCTATCTTTATGATTTCTTTCCTTCTGCTAACTTTGGTTTTTTTTGTTGTTGTTGTTGTTGTTCTTCTTCTTCTTTCTCTACTTGCTTTAGGTGTAATGTTAGGTTGTTTATTTGAGATATTTCTTGTTTCTTAAGGTAGGATTGTATTGCTATAAACTTCCCTTTAGAACTGTTTTTGTTGCATTCCATAGGTTTTGGGTCATTGGGTTTTCATTGTCATTTGTTTCTAGGTATTTTTCGATTTCTTATTTGATTTCTTCAGTGATCTCATGTTTATTAACTAGTGTATTGTTTAACCTCCATGTGTTTGTATTTTTCACAGATATTTTCCTGTAATTGATATCTAGTCTCATAGCACTGTGCTAGGAAAGGATACTTGATACAATTTCAATTTTCTAAGAAATACCAAGGTTTTATTTTTGATCCCAGAGATAATCTATCCTGGAGAATGTTCCCTGAGCACTTGAGAAAAAAGTTTTTTCTGTTGTTTTCAGGTGAATGTCCTATAAATATCAATTAATACTTAATTGATACATCTTGTTTAATGTATCATATACATTAAACAAGATACATCTTGTTTAATGTATCATATAAAGCTAGTGTTTCCTTAGTTTCATTTTGGATGATCTGTCCATTGTTGAAAATGGGGTGCTAAAGTCCCCTATTATGATTTTGTTACTGTTGATTTCCCCTTTTATGGCTATTAGCATTTGCCTTAAGTATTGAGGTGTTCCTATGTTGGTTGCATAAATATTACAATATGTTATATCTTTTTCTTGGATTGATCCATTGATCATTATGTAGTGTCTTTGTCTCTTGTGATAGTCTTTATTTTAAAATGTACTTTGTCTGACATGAGAATTGCTACTCCAGCTTTCTTTTGATTTCCATGTGCATTGAGTATCTTTTTCCATCCCCTCACTTTCAATCTGTATGTGTCCCTAGTTCTGAAGTGGTTCTCTTGAAGACAGCATATATACAGGTCTTGTTTTTGTATCCATTCAGCCAGTCTATGTCTTTTAGTTGGAACATTTAATCCATTTTCATTTAAAGTAGTTATTGATATGTATGTTCCTATTACCACTTTCTTAATTGTTTTGGGTTTGTTATCGTAGGTCTTTTCCTTGTGTTTCCCACTTAGAGAAGTTCCTTTAACCTTTGTTGTAAAGCTGGTTTTGTGGTGCTGAATTCTCTTAGCTTTTCCTTGTCCGTAATGTTTTTTTAATTTCTCCATCGAATCTGAATGAAATCCTTGCTGGGTAATCTTGGTTGTGGTTTTTTTTCCCTTTCATCACTTTAAATATGTTGCCGCTCTCTCTTCTGGCTTTTCTGGCTTGCAGAGTTCCTGCTGAGTGATAAGCTGTTAACCTTATGGGGTTTCCCTTGTATGTTATTTGTTTTTTCCATGATTCTTTTAATATTTTCTCTTTGTATTTAATTTTTGACCATTTTATTAATATATGTCTTGGCATATTTCTCCTTGGATTTATCCTGTATAGTACTCTCTGTGCTTCCTGGAGTTGATTAACTATTTCCTTTCCCATATTAGGGAAGTTTTAAATTATAATCTTTTCAAATATTTTCTCAGTCCATTTCTTTTTCTCTTCTTCTTCTAGGACCGCTATAATTCAAATGTTAGTGCATTTAATGTTGTCCCAGAGGTCTCTGAGACTGTACTCAATTCTTTTAATTATTTTTTCTTTATTCTGCTCTGCAGTAGCTATTTCCACTATTTTATCTTCCAGGTCACTTGTCTTTTCTTCTTCCTCAGTTATTCTGCTATTGATTCCTTCTAGAGAATTTTTAATTTCACTTATTGTGTTGTTTGTCATTGTTTGTTTGCTCTTTAGTTCTTCTAGGTCCTTGTTAAATGTTACTTGTATTTTCTCTATTCTATTTCCAAGATTTTGGAACATTTTTACTATAATTACTATGAATCCTTTTCATGTCGACTTCCTATTTCTTCATTTTTGTTTGATATGGTGGGTTTTTACCTTCATCTACTGTGTTCTCATTTTGCTTAACTTACTGTGTTTGTGGTCTTCTTTTCACAGCCTGCATGTCCATAGTTCCTGTTGTTTTTGGTGTCTGCACCCAGTGGTTTATGTTTGTTCAGTCAGTAGTGTAAACTTCCTGGTGGAGGGCACTGGTGCCTGTGTTCTGGTGGATGAAGCTGGATCTTGTCTTTCTGGTGGACAGGACTGCATCTGGTGGTCTGTTTTGGGGTGTCTGTGACCTTATTATGATTTTAGTCTGCCTCTCTGCTAATGGGTGCTGTTGTGTTCCTCTCTTGTTGCTTGGCATTCAGTGCCCAGCACTGTAGCTTGCTGGTTGTTGAGTGGAGCTGGGTCTCGGCATTGAGATGGAGTTCTCCGGGAGAGCTGTCACTGTTTGATATTATGTGGAGCTGGAACGTCTCTGGTGGACTAATATCCTGAACTCAGTTATCTCCGCTCAGAGGCACAGGCCTGACACCCGGCCTGAGAACCAAGACCCTGTCAGCCACATGGCTCAGAAGAAAAGGGAGAAAGAAAGAAAAATAAAGTAAAATACTGTTATAAAATAAAATATTATTAAATATAAAAATATTAAAATTAATTTTAAAAAAAGAAAGAAAGAAGACAGCAACCAAACCAAAAGAGAAATCCACCAATGATAACAAGCACTAAAAATCATACCAAAAAAAAAAAAAAATCAGACAGACAGAATCCTAGGACAAATGGTAAAAGCAAAGGTATACGACAAAATCACTCAAAGAAGCATACACATCAGACTCACAAAAAGTGAAAAAGGAAAACTATATATATATATATATATAAAGGAAGAGAGCAACCAAATGAATAAACAAATCTACCACTGATAAGAAACTCTAAATACTAAACTAACAGAAACATAAAACCAGAAACAAATTAGATGCAGAAAGCAAACCCCAAGTCTACAGTTGCTCCCAAAGTTCACCACCTCAATTTTGGGATGATTCATTGTCTATTCAGGTATTCCACAGATGCAGGGTATATCAAGTTGTTTGTGGAGATTTAATCCACTGTTCCTGAGGCTCCTGAGAGAAGTTTCCCTTTCTTTTCTTTGTTCACACAGCTCCTGGAGTTTGGCTTATGATTTGGCCCCACCTCTGCATGTAGGTCACCTGAGGACGTCTGTTCTTCGCTTAGACAGCAGAGGGTTAAAGTTGCAGCTGATTGGGGACGTCTGGCTCACTCAAGCTGCAGAGAGGGAAGGGTACATAATGCGGGGTTAGCCTGTGGTGGCAGAGGCCAGTGTGACATTGCAACGGTCTGAGGCCTGCTGTGTGTTCTCCTGGCAAAGTTGTTCCTGCATCATGGGACCCTGGCAGTGGTGGGCTGCACAGGTTTCTGGGAGGGGAGGTGTGAATAGTGACCTATGCTTGCACACAGGCTTCTTCGTGGTTGCAGCAGCAGCCTTAACATTTCATGCCCGTCTCTGGTGTCCGTGCTGTTAGCCATGGCTTATGCCCATCTCTGGAGCTCCTTTGGGTGGTGCTCTGAATCCCCTCTCCTCCCGCACCCTGAAACAATGGTCTCTTGCCTCTAAGGGAGTTCCAAATTTTTTCCCAAACTCCCTCCTGGCTAGCTATGGTGCACTATCACCCTTCAGGCTGTATTCATGCAACCAACCTCAGTCCTCTCCCTGGGATCTGACTTCTGAAGCCCGAGCCTCAGCTCTGAGCCCCCACCTGCCCTGGAGGGTGAGCAGACAAGCCTCTCAGGCTGGTGAGTGCTGGTCGGCACTGATACTCTGTGCAGGAAACTCTCCACTTTGCCTTGTGTACCCCTGTTGCTGTTCTCTCCTCCATGGCTCTGAAGCTCCCCCCCCCCACCCCGTCTCTGCCAGTGAAGGGGCTTCCTAGTGTATGGGAACTTTTCCTCTTTCACAGTTCCCTCCCAGAAGTGCAGGTCTTTTCCCTACTCTTTTGTCTCTGCTTTTTTCTTTTTTCTTTTGCCCTACCCAGGTATGTGGGGAGTTTCTTGCCTTTTGGGAAGTCTGAGGTCTTCTGCCAGCATTCAGTAGGTGTTCTGTAGGAGTTGTTCCACATGCAGATGTATTTCTGATGTATTTGTGGGGAGGAAGGTGATCTCCACAACTTACTCTTCTGCCATCTTGAAGGTTTCTCTGGCCCAATTTTAACAATAACTAAGACATACCATTGGCCAAATAAAACATCTTTATAACCATCTGGGTTTGTGGGCCTCTAATTTTCAAACTCTTATAGAAACATTGAATAGTCTTATTAAATAAATAATTAATCATATATAAAGTTTTTTTCAAAGTTAGTCTTGCTTCCTGTGAAGAGAGGTGATATCTGTTAACTGAATTTAGTGTGCTAATTATTTTGCAATATACACATAGATTAAATCATTATGTTTTACACCTTAAAGTTGTACAATGTTATATGTCAATTATACCTCAATATAAGTGGAAAAAATGCATCCAATCAAAAACAAAGTTAGTCTTGTTTCACATAACAGTTATATTCTTTTCAGGTTCAAGGAACTGGTCTTAAAACTACTTCATCTGTCACATTAATAGATGGAAACATAGTAAGAACTGAATGAATATTCATCCTTTGATTAAGGTCAAGATGAAGAGTTGAAAATGTTCAGGTAACACATGATACAGATTGTCTCATTCAGGAACAGACCTGATCCCACTTCAGATTTTTCTATAATGATTACATGCTCATTGTCAAGATTGCATACATTTAAAAGACAAGTTGACAATTTAGTGTTTTAGGAAAAAAATATGCATAACACATGGTGCAGAACTATTATCTTTTAACTTAGTTTCATGTTAGTTGTCACTTCTTGCCTGAGTTCACAGAAGTGCTAAGCTAACAGTATTTTTACTCACTTTGCATTTCTGTATAAGTTTATAGCTATTTGACTGAGAAGAAAAATTTTGAAAAATGCTACCATGTCTCAAAATTTTGTTCACAATAACTTTTGGACATACCGCTGTTACTTGGCCTACTTTTATTATGTTCATATTTTGCCCCTATAAACTGTCCTGTCCCGTGGCCACTCTCCCTCCTTTTGTCCCCATGGAAGATGACCTAGAGTGTAATGAGAAAACCAGCAGAAAGCAGGGGGCCTATATGGCAGCAGCAGGAGATGGTCGACAAATCACAAAGGTTTTGGAGAAAGTGTTTTTTGTCTTTCATTGATTTTTAATAATATATTGCTGACATTTAATCTACCTTTAATAACAGAAGAAGAGTAAGGGTACACAAAAGTGGGGCAAAAAAGGAGGTTTTGGAAATGTATCCTATTCTCCTCCTCAATCAGTTATCTCTATAAAGTATGCAATAGCCAGGGTTCTTTGCATTTGGGAATAATTCCACCCAATGTTATTGATGGGGGCACAGCAATAATATTTGTTGTATGGTCATTTGTTCACTTTTCCTTCAATAAAAAAAAGCTCTCTAAAAGACAACTACAACCTGGCTAAAGGAAACAGAGAGAGAAATTAAATATAAGAATAATAGCTGGAGTACAGAGAAATGGATGCTGTGGTAAATGGGGGCGTCTGTCCTTTGTTATTTTTTGTTTTTTTGTTTTTTTTCCTGTGCTGCACTGCATGCAGGATCTTAGATCCCCAACCAGGGATTGAACCCAGGCCCTTGACAGTGAGAATGCGCAGTTCAAACAACTGGACAGACTGGTAATTCCCTAGGGGTTTCTGTCTTTATTTAAAAGTTTTAATTAATAGAATTAATAGCTGCTTCCTCCCTCTCTAAATAAAGAAGCAATTATAGTTTTGGAAAACTTTATTGAAATATCCTTATTCACATCTTCACATTCCATTAGGTGTGCTTTATATCATGTGTGTGCTCATGGGTATCATAGTACAATGTTACTGAGCTGACATTTTTACACATGGTTGGGCCAGCTGAAGGGACTTTAGCCCTCATTTGACAAGTACTGTGAAAGTCCCACTTGCATCAGCAGCTTGGTAAAAGGTGAAAGACAAAGAAGTTAGAGGTTTTCTATTCTCTAACCAAAGCATCGTCTTTAAGCATTAGGGACCAACAGCCCAAAATTGTTTCCAATGGAGAAAATTCTAAGCACTTAACCAACTTGCTTTTAGCTCCAATGATTTTTCTTCTCTATCTTGTCCCTGTTGTATCAAGGCCATATTTTGTTATATGATTCTGCATCTCAGTATTGTTGCAGTATATTCTATTATCCTCATCTATGCTCTTTTAACTGACTTTCTTTTTTCCTTATTTTACTATATATTACATCATATTGTTCTAGTTTTCTTGCTTTTTACATATTCTTATCTAATATTTAAAAAAATTTTATACTTTCAAAAACATTCCTTTGCATTTAATGATTTTGAATTATTTTATTCTTAGTCTTTTGGGACTAAATTTTATTATTCATCTTTCATCCAATTTATTTTTTAAATTTTATTTTCTTAAAAGTATTACAAATGTATTTATTTTACTTTATTCTCTCTTAATTTATTTATATTTTTGTTTTTAACCTCTATTAGTTTTATTTCTTATTTTATTGATTTTATAATGATTTACAGCTATTTATACTTCTCTTAATTTTAATCCTTTTTTTTTAAAATTTGCTTATATTTTTGTTCTATATTAAATTGCAATTGTCATTATATCAATTTAAACATTTTTAGTCTCTTATATCAAAACGTATGCAATTTGTCATGCTTTATTTTCTCATGCCAGCAAGAGGCTGTTTCAGCTATGTGGTGTTGTGGAGTATTTGGTAGGAATTACCACTAAAATAAGATGTGGCTTGGAGATTCCTTCCTCCTGGCTGCTGCTACCATTGTTCTGATTCTCCCAATGGATCTGGCATTCTTTTTAAACATAACACCACTAAAATTTTATTGTATTATGGTGTAATTAATAGACTCCTAACTAATAGTCCTTCCCAGGACAAAAGGGACACTCTCTATGTAAATGACACATTGAATTACTTTGAGGGTGATGTTTCCAAATTTATGAGGAAACCTGTTTTCTAGATGTTAAGCCACATGGCAAGCCATGCAAATAAAATGTCACAGTACATGAGGAGAGAGTAGGTGAAAGTTACATCAGAGGCAGTGTTTTTCTCATAAGTGTTCCTGTCCTTCAAATAGGCATTGGCCTTAGTACCAGATGGTGGTTTCTATCACTAAGTTCCACCAATATATAAGTGCTGGATATTTGTCTTACACCTCTGTCCCTCTGGATGCCAAGGACTCTAAATTCTGTTTCGGGAGGGACAATGTGTCCACATAGGGTAGTACTGATAAGACTCATCAAAGACTTAGAGAAGGTGTGAGGATCCCTTCGACCTCACTTGAATAATCAATAGGTAGTAGTCATGGAAGCACTCATCGTATAATAAGGAAAAACATGTGGATGAGTATAGATGGTCTTCTGGCTTTGATTGTCTTCAACATATTTCTCAGTGCTAGACTGATGATGCTGGGCTATATCTCTGTTGGACTCTGCTTCTCTTTATGTGACACTTCTATATTCATTCTCCTCATCTCAGTCTCAATAAATCTTCTCTAATGTCACTTTATTTTAATTTCCCCCTTACAGCCCCAAGCCCAAGAAGTATGATTGATATTGAGCTAATAATAATTCTGTGCTATGTCTCTATCAAGGGGACAGGATACCCTAATGACAAGTATGTGAAAAAAAGTAACTTGACCAACCCTCAGTAGTTTTAACATTTTATATGCTGACTTTAACTTCAATTCATTTTCTTCCACTACACCCCTGAGACCATAAAAATTGTCAAATGTGATTGATATACCTCCCAGGTAGTCTTATGAAGTGGTAACTGTTCTACTCTGTTGAATGAGGACTTTTATCTGTATGAAGTCCTTACTTCTTTCAGAATACTCCCTCTTCTGTTAAAATCATCAATGGACCCTATCTTAGAAAAAGGATGTTTACACAGACATCCTGGAGAGTCTTTCTATAACCAGATAATATATTGATGATATACTGATCTAGTGGAATTCATCTGCATCTTCAATTGATAGATATTATCCTACATGCTGAAGTATTTATCTAGATTTTGTACATTCCATGTAGTATGCCTTGCAACGAAAATGATTCTTTTTTTTTTTTAATACAGCTCTTTCAATAAGGATCTTGATTTCTATTTTAAAACATAATGTTATATATTTAAAGGTAAAAATAACATTTGTTTAAATATAGAAAGGAAAAAGTGTACATATATATACATATATAGATAAATGTGCATAATTAAGTGTGAGGTTCCACCAAGGCCTCTTCACACTTGGGTGAATAATCACTGAGGTCAGATATGTGATAATACTCTCAAATTTTGGTACTTATGCAGTTTCCTAGTAAGATGGGCATGATTTTATTAAGGTCTTTACCCTCAGTGAGTTGTTTCGCTTGTTTGCTTTCTATCTTCTCTTTCATTTCTTATTCAACAAAATTAATATATAACTGTATATATATACAGTTTAAAAACCCCAAATAAATGAACACCTATGTAACTAGCACTAAATTTATTAAATAGAAAATTACCACAGCCCTTAAAGCTTCTTCCTTAGGAGGTAACCAGTTTCCTGTATTAATTATTCCATACTGTTCTGTATAGGATTACTGCATTTGTAAGTGTACCTAAATGATATATTTTCAGGTTTGCTTCTTTATAAACTTTTCATAAATAAAATGATTAATTTATTTTTTGAACACCACATTATTTTTGCTGCATATAATGTTACTTTACTTTTATCTTTACATAGTATTTCATTCTAAGAACTAGTTATTTATTCTATTTTGGTAGGCATTTGGATTGTTTTCTAATTTTTTCCTACAATAAATATTGCTGCAGAAAGACATTTTTGTAGTTTCTTTAGGGAAAAATCTTCAAGTTGAATGACTGAGTTGTAAAGTATACATATTTTCCATTTTCTGTCCCTAGGAATTTTATCAAGTTCACACTCACATTAACATATTTACCATAAAAAGAAACGAAATTGAGTTATTTGTAGTGAGGTGGATGAACCTAGAGTCTGTCATAAAGAGTGAAGTAAGTCAGAAAAACAAATACCGTATGCTAACACATACATGGAATCTAAAAAAAAAAAAAGGTTCTGATGAACCTAGGGGCAGGACAGGAGTAAAGACGTAAACGTGGAGAATGGACTTGAGGACACGGGGAGGGGGAATGGTAAGCTGGGATGAAATGAGAGAGTAGCATTGACATATATACACTATAAAATGTAAAATAGATAGCTAGTGGGAAGTAGCTGCATAGCACAGGGAGGTCAGCTCGGTGCTTTGTGACCACCTAGGGGGATGGGATAGGGAGGGTTGGAGGGAGACACAAGAGGAAGGTGATATGGGGATATATGTATACATAGAGCTGATTCAATTTGTTATACAGCAGAAACTAACACAACACTGTAAAGCAATTATACTCCAATAAAAGATGTTAAAAAAAAAAAAACATGAAAACGTATTTAATAGTTCCCACTGCTACATATGTATGTCAGGGTCCCAGCAAGTAACTGATGGCACACTCAAACTGGGTAATTTTAGGAGAGTTTGATAAAGTGATTACTTACACTATTCAGGGTAATAGAGAAGCCAACAAGAGATAGCGAACTCTAAGATCAGCAATAGCAATGAGCTATTACCATACCTATACCTGAAGGACAAAGGATGAGATGTTCCTGGAGCTCAAAGGGAGTTGCTGTATGGAAAGGGTCATCTAATGTAAGTCACGGCCTTGAGCTTAAGTAGAGGGACCCAGACGCACACAGTGAAGTGACCTGAAAAGGAGCCAGTT
>NW_006788741.1:1225348-1258700 GCF_000442215.2 Lipotes vexillifer | reverse complement strand
AGGGAAAGAAGTACCCTGCCCCCATTCTTCTGCCCTCCAGTCTCATACTTGAAATTCTCATTGGCTGATGTCAAAAAGAAGTTAAAGGGCATGGGAGCTTATCGGTGTTGTCTACATAAATTAGCTTCCCAGGCACAAAGCCCAGAAGCACTGAGAAGTGAGTACATGTGATACTCTCATCTATACTTCATAGCTTCAGATATTTTACCAACTTTGTCATGTGAATTTGTCCCTGATAACTAATGGCACTGAATGTCTTTTCATGTATTTATTGCACATCAATTTCTTCTTTGATAAAATTCTTATTTTGTGACATTTGTTCACTTTGTTATATTTTCTCTTATAATTTATAGAAATTATTTATGTAATCTGGATAATATTTCTTTGTTGGCATTATGGGTTGGAAATGCCTTCTTTCAGTAGGTGGTTTGAGTTTTCCTTCAGAGTTCTTGTGAAGAAGAAAAGGAAGATTTTATGTTTAAAGAAATATAACTTTTCAATATTTCTTATGGTTGTTGCACTTGAGGTCTTTATAAATCTTTCACATACCTGTATTTAGATTATAAATAAAATTTCCTGTTATTTGGTTTTAAAGTGTTCACATTCAACACTTGAATTCATCCAGAAGTGACTTTTTTGTAGAATGTGATATATGATCCAATTTAATTTTTTCCATATAAATGACAAATCTTCTCACTACTATTTGTGGAATGGCCCTACTTACCTATATTACTAGTTTTTCCCTAGGTTGGCTTATGTCTGTTCTTCAGTCTTGTTGTGTTTTCAACTCACTTCCATAGATATATTTGTTCTTCTCTGAATAAATGGCATATTGTCTTAATCACTGCAATTTTATCATAAGAAAATAACATTTGAAAGGACAAGTTCTACCTTTTTTTTTCCTTAGCAATATCTTAGCTTTTCTGGACCATTTGTTTTATTACTTTAGAATTAACTTTGTCAAGTTCCCTGAAAAACTCTACTGTGGTCTTCTTTATAATTTCATCAAACCTATAGATCCATTTGGAAAGATTTGATCATTATAACCATGCTATCTTTCAGTTTATTTAGATTTAGAATTTTGACTATTTTTCAATAAAGATTTATAAATCTCTACATATGTAGAAATTTGAATATTTCTGATAGGTTTATTTCTGTGTACTTTTTGTTTTTATTGTGAATATCTATTTTATTGTACTTTCTGTTTGTTGCTGGTGTGAAGAATTTAATTAACTTTGTGAATTGATCTTATATCCAGCTACCTGATAAGCTCCTCTTAATTCTAATAATTTGATTATTAATTCTATCAAATTTTCCATGCATGTAATTTTATCATTTGCAAATAATGATAGTTCCATTTCTTCTTTTCCAATCCTAATATCTCCCATTCCTTTTTCTTAAATTATTGTACTGACTAGTAAAATGGTCAGTGAAAGGGTCAATAACAATGATGATAATGGATAACACCTTTGTTTTTTAGTAGTAAAGGGAACCATAGTAATGTTTTGCTATTGAGAACAATATTTGATATAGATATCTATTTACAAGTTAAGAAAGTTCACTTTTTATTACTTGTTTGCTAAAGTTTCTTTGCACAAGAATGTTTGCTTAGTGATGTCTAATGTTTGCTTAGTGACATCTATTGAATTGATCACTTATGTTTTTTCCCTTTAAACTGTTTAGTTAATGTTAATGTGTAAATTTTCTTAATTTTCTAATAGTGAACCTACTTTAGTCCTCAAATAAGTCTAACTTGTCACACTTGAAATTATTTTAGTGTCTTGCATAATTTTTATAAAAAATTAACCTTTAAAAGTCTAACATTCTATATTTTGAATGCTTTTCCACTTATCTGAAATAATAAGAGGATCTGAAATTGTTTAAAATCAGACCACCTAGCTTGAAATTAAGTGCTATTGTTCAAACTTATGGATACTTTATAAGCACCTGAATTATATATTATTACCATTCACTGGCAATGTTTGTTTATATTTACCCTGATATTTATAATTTCTCTGAATACCTTTATTTTATTTAAGGCAATCTCATACCATTGTTTCTTTTGTTTGTTTGTTTGTTTTGTTTTGTTTGTGGTATACGGGCCTCTCACTGTTGTGGCCTCTCCCGTTGCGGAACACAGGCTCCGGACGCGCAGGCTCAGCGACCATGGCTCACGGGCCCAGCCGCTCTGCGGCATGTGGGATCTTCCCGGACTGGGGCACAAACCCATGTCCCCTGCATTGGCAGGCGGACTCTCAACCACTGCGCCACCGGGGAAACCCTATCATTGTTTTTATCTGAAATTAATCTTCTTGATGTTTTTAATGTGTTCTGTAGGTAGTAAACCTTATATGTGTTTTTTCAGAAAACATCCTGATTTCACCTTAATTACCGAGAGATGGTTTCATGAAGTTTACTGTACTGTGTTTTCATCTATTTTCTCTCAGCACTTTGAATTTAGAAAAAAGAACGGTACCAGACTGTTTCATAAAGCAGTTTTCCTGAATTAGTCATCCTAGCATGTATAGGAGTTGGTTTTAATATAAATTGGGAGTCTTCCTGAACATTTATCAATAAATTGCTGCATAACCAATAATCATGTTGATTAGTAGAAGAAGCTGTTCTTTGGATGGTATACCTTAGTGGGTGTTCAGTCTGAATGAGAAAAATTCCCAACATAAAGAGAAACACAAGTTGAAACATTTTGAGTTAGTTTGCAAGGTTGTAATAACAATTGTTATAAAATTAAGCCCTGGAAATAAATGAGGAATTCTGCAGAATCTTGTTCTATGATCTTGGGCAGAAACTGTCTACATCATGCTGCCATCTGTTTCAGGGGAAGAACTTTTTCCTGAAAAATCATTAATTTTAAGTCAGTTGTAGGTTGTCAAGTCCAAGAGTCCTGAGAGTTCTCTTTAATTGATATACATGGATTCATGTTTTAATATGATATACTTTATTTTCTGTGTGAGGAATTGAAAGACCCTGGTAGGGTCTTTTCTATTGAGGTTCAAGTGTTGTTTTTTGTTGATGTCTCTTCTAGAACACCCTGTCTCCAGGTTCCAATATATGGGATACAATGTTCTTACTGGGTGGAAGGTATATGAAAGCCTCCTTGACCTGTTGAAAATAAACTTCTGAATATTGTATTAGTACCTTACACTAATGGGTCATATTAGAATTTACAAAGGCAGGGTGTGCATGGGGTTCTATCATCATGGATATGGGTTTCCTGTGATGATTTCATAAGGTATCAATTTATGTTTCCCAAAAAAGGTATTGAACATGAAGTCATAAGGGCTATGAGTAACACTTTAGGGCATGGTAATCTTGTGATTTCTGTTAGTTTTGACAATTTCAATTTCAGAATACCATTGGTACATTCAACTTTCCCTGAAGAATGTGGATGATAAGGACAATGATAGTGCCACAGTGTCTGAATAATTTTAACTGTTTTATTACCTGCCCCTTAAAGTGAGTCCCTTGATCAGTTGAAATTCAGCTTGAAATTCCCCATAGTGGAAAAATGTTTTCTAATAATCTCTTTGCTACAGTTGTGGCATCAGTTATCTGACAAGGGAAAGCTTCTACTCACCTAGAAAACAGTCATACCATTACAGTACATATGCATAACTAATAAAATGAATCAATTGAATGAATTACAATTTTAAAAGATTGAATGGTCTGGTCGGTGGAGGGGCAATCCCTGGAGTGACTTTAATAGTTTTATTTGTCTTTTGTGATTGACAATTTAAACACTGATTATAAACTTACCATCCAATTTAGTACAGTCACTCCAGCAATATTTTCTCATAATTTGGATTTTTTGTAAATTCCATGTTGGCAAGTCATGTGAAGTGCTCATATGTGAAAATGTGAGATTCAGAAAGCTCTAGATGGTTGTTTGGGCCTTCTGCTTTTAACATTAAATTTGCTTCTTTCTTGGTGTCATTTCTATTTTTCAGTATTGACACATTTTTTTTCCCCTTTCGTCTGTCAGACAGGTTGTCATAAGTAACCTGATTTGGATCTATCTTATGAAGTTGATTTATTTTATGTTATGTTATTTTATTTCATTTTATTTATTTTTTCAATTTTTATTAGAGTATAGTTGATTCACAATGTTCTGTTAGTTTCAGGTGTACAGCAAAGTGAATCAGTTATACATATACATATATCCACTTTATTTTTTTTCAGTAGTGTTTCATGTTTGGTACAGGAGGTCTTATTAATTATCAAATTAACATATAATACTGTGTATATATCAGTCTCAGTCTCCAAATTTATCCCTCCTCGACCTTACATGCTGGTACCATAAATTTGTTCTACATCTGTAACTCTATTTCTGTTTTGTAGATAAGTTCATTTGTACCTTTTAAGCGTCCACATATGAGTGATATCATATGGTGCTTGTCTTTCTCTAGCTGACTTACTTCATTCAGTATGATGTTGTAGTTTATCTTATGACAGGGCCGAAAGTAAGCTCATCACACAAGATGAATTGTGTTGAAGCACAGCAGTAGAGGGTTGCCGCTCGCTCAGGCAAAACAGTGCCGTCTGTCCTGCTATGGTAGTTTTTATTAAAGGATTATCTAGGTTTACATTTTAAGACTTGTTTTTTTTTAACATTTTAGAAATGTCAAAGCAGCAACCTATGTTTTTATTAATTATACAAGCAATAATTGGCTTTCTTGAAAACATGCCGTGCTTCGTCCTTGAGTGCAAAAGCAGCACAAAGTTCCCACCATTATTTTGATTATACTGAAGTAGCACAAGGACATTGCCTTGTGTTCCCACCATACTGATTATACTGAGGACATTCTCATGGATCAGTGCCCAAAGCACTCAATGCTTTCAATGCTTATTCACAGGCCCCCGGTTTGCCGGGGGGGCGGGGCTCAAAGCATTCAGGACTGTTTACAGTTCTGGCTTATTCACATGCCCCTGGTTTGCCGAGGGGGCTCAAAACAATCAGGACTGCTTGCAGTTCTGGCTTATCCCCCAGCCTCCAGTTTGCTGGGGGGTGGGGGGGCTCATGGGTCACATCTCCTTTCCAAGTCCTCAGTTATTCCACTACAGTATGATAATCTCTAGGTCCATCCATGCTGCAGCAAATGGCATTATTTCATTCTTTTATAGGGCTGAGTAATATTCCATTGTATATATGTACCACATCTTCTTTATCCATTCCTCTGTTGATGGATATTTAGGTTGCTTCCATGTCCTGGCTATTGTAAATAGTGCTGCAATGAACACTGGGATGCATGTATATTTTAAATTATGGTTTTCTCTGGAAATATGCCAAGGAATGGGATTGCTGCATCATAAGGTAGCTCTATTTTTTTAGTTTTTAAAGGACTTTTCTCCATAGTGGCTGTACCAATTAACATTCCCACCAACTGTGTAGGAGGGTTCCCTTTACTCCACACACTCTACAGCATTTATTGTTTGTAGATTTTTTGATGGCCATGCTGACTGGTGTGAGGTGATACCTCATTGTAGTTTTGATTTGCATTTCTCTAATAAATAGTGATGTTGAGCACTTTTTCATGTGCCTCTTGGCCATCTGTATGTCTTCTTTGGAGAAATGTGTATTTAGATCTACTGCCCATTTTTGGATTGGGTTGTTTGGGGGTTTTTTTGATATTGAGCTGCATGAGCTGTTCGCATACTTTGCATATTAATCCTTTGTCATTTGCTTCATTTGCAAACATTTTCTCCCATTTTGAGGATTCTTTTCATTTTCTTTATGTTTTCCTTTGCTCTGCAAAGCATTTTAAGTTTAATTAGGTCTAATTTGTTTATTTTGCTTTCTATTTTCATTACACTAGGAGATGGGTCAAAAAAGATCTTGCTGCGTTTTATGTCAAAGAGTGTTCTGCCTATGTTTTCCTCTAAGACTTTTCCAGTGTCTGTCCTTATATTTAGGTCTTTAATCCATTTTGAGTTTATTTTTGTGTATGGTGTTAGGAAGTGTTCTAATTTCATTCTTTTATGTGTAGCTGTCCACTTTTTCAAGCACCATTTATTAAAGAGACTGTCTTTTCTCCATTGCATATTCTTGCCTCCTTTGTCATAGGCTAGGTGACCATAGGTGTGTGGGTTTATCTCTGGACTTTCTATCCTGTAACATTGATCTACATTTGTTTTTGTACCAGTACCATACTGTCTTGATTACTGTAGCTTGGTAGTTTAGTCTGAAGTCGGGGATCCTGATTTCTCCAGCTCTGCATTTATTTCTCAGAATTGCTTTGGCTTTAAGGGTCTTTTCTGTTACCATACAAACTGTAAAATATTTTGTTCTAATTCTGTGAAAATTCCCACTGGTAATTTGATAGGAATTCTTTGAAACTAGATTGTGTTGGGTAGTATAGTCATTTGCACAATATTGATTCTTACAGTCCAAGAACATGGTATGTCTCTCCATCTGTTTGTGCCATCCTTTATTTCTTTCATCAGTATCTTATAGTTTTCTGAGTATAGGTCTTTTGCCTCTTTAAGTACGTTTATTCCTGGATATTTTATTCATATAGAATCATGTCATCTGCAAACAGTGACACTTATACTGCTTTTGATCCAATTTGGATTCTTGTTATTTCTTTTTCTTCTCTGATTACCATGGCTAGGACTTCCAAATCTACATTGAATAATAGTGGCAAGAGTTGACACCCTTGTCTTGTTCCTGATCTTAGAGGAAATGTTTTCAATTTTTCACCATTGAGAATGAGGTTTGCTGTGAGCTTGTCATATGTGGCCTTTATTATGTTGAGATAGGTTCCCTGTATGCACACTTTCTGGAGACTTTTTTTCATAAATCGGTGTTGAATTTTGGCAAAAGCTTTTTCTGCATGCATTGAGATGATCGTATGATTTTCATTCTTCACTTTGTGGATAGGATGTATCACACTGATTGATTTGTGGATATTAAAGAATCTTTGCATCCTGGGATAAATCTCACCTGATCATGGTGTATGATCCTTTTAACGTGTTGTTAGATTCAGTTTGCTAATGTTTTGTTGAGGATTTTTACCTCTGTGTTCACCAGTGATATTGGCCTGTATTTTTCTTTTTTTTTGATATCTCTGTCTGGTTTTGGTTTCAGGATGATGGTGGCTTCATAGAATGAGCTTGGGAGTGTTGCTTCATCTGCAAATTTTTGGAGGAGTTTCAGAAGGGTAGGTATTAACTCTTCTCTAAATGTTTGATAGAATTTTCTTGTGAAACCCTCTGGTCCTGGTGTTTGTGTGTTAGAAGATTTTTAATCACAGTTTCAATTTCAGTACTTGTGATTCATCTGTTCATATTTTCTATTTCTTCCTGGTTCAGTCTTATGAGGTCTTACTTTTCTAATAATTTATCCATTTCTTCTAGGTTGTCCATTTTATTGGCATATAGTTGCTTGTAGTAGTCTCTTGTGATCCTTTGTGTTTCTGTGTTGTCAATTGTAACTTCTCTTTTTTCTTTCTAATTTTATTGATTTGTGTCCTCTCCCTTTTCTTCTTGATGTGTCTGGCTAAAGTTTTTATCAATTTTCTTTATCTTCTCCAAGAACCAGGTTTTAGTTTCATTGGTGTTTGTTATTGTTTTCTTTATTTCTATTTCATTTATTTCTGCTCTGATATTTATGACTTCTTTCTTTCTACTAACTTTGTGTTTTTGTCCTTCTTTCTCTAGTTGCTTTAGATGCAAGATTAGGTTGTTTATTTGAGACTTTTCTTGTTTCTTGAGTTAGGATTGTGTTACTATAAACTTCCCTCTTAGAACTGCTTTTGCTCATCCCATAGGTTTTTGTTGTCATTTGTCTCTAGATATTTTGTGAATTTCCCTTTATCCTTTTAGTGATCCATTTGTTATTTAGTAACATATTGTTAGCCTCTGTGTGTGTGTAGTTTTTTTTGTTTGTTTGTTAGTTTGGGTTTTTTTACATTGTTTTTTCTTGTAATTGATTTCTAATCTCACAGCATTCTGGTCAGAAAAGTTGCTTGATATGATTTCACTTTCTTAAATTTACAGAGGCTTGGTATGTGACCCAAAATGTGATCTCTTCTGTGAAATGTTCCAAGTGAACTTGAGAAGAAAGTTTATTCTGCTGCTTTTGGATGGAATGCCCTATAAATATCAATTAAGTTTGTCTGGTCTAATGTGTCAATTAAGGTTGTGTTTCCTTATTAATTTTCTTCTGGATGATCTGTCCATTGGTGTAAGTGGGGGTTAAAGTTCCCCACTATTATTGTGTTACTGTGATTTCCCCTTTCATGGCTGTTAGCATTTGCCTGATGTATTGAGGTGCTCCTGTGTTGAGTGCATAAATATTTACAATTGTTATATCCTCTTCTTGGATTGATCCCTGATCATTATGTATTATTCTTCCTTGTCTCTTATAACAGTCTTTATTTTAAAGTCTATTTTGTCTGATATGAGTATTGCTACTCCTGCTTTCTTTAGATTTCCATCTGTATGGAAGATCTTTTTCCATACCCTCACTTTCAGTCTGTATGTGTCCCTAGGTCTGATGTGGGATGCCTGTAGAAAGCATATATACAGTCTTGTTTTTGTATCCATTCAGCTAGTCTAGGTCTTTTGATTGGTGTATTTAATCCATTTACATGTAAGGTAGTTATAGATATTTGTGTTCCTATTGCCATTTTCTTAATTGTTTTGGGCTTGTTTTTATAGGTATTTCCCCCCCCCTTCCTCTTTTGTTCTCTTCTCTTGTAGTTTGATGACCATCTTTAGTATTGTGTTTGAGTTGCTTTTGTGTGTGTGTGTGTGTGTGTGTGTGTGTGTATCCATTGTAGTTTTTGGTTGGCATTTCTCATGAGATTTTGATAAAGCAGTCTATCTATATACAGAGTTGTTTTAAGTTGGTGGTCTCTTAATTTCAAAGGCAATTCCCATTTCCTGCATTTGTACTTTCCTCTTCTCACGATTGCTTGTTTTTATATCATATTTGTTTATGGATGATTTCCTGCCTTCACTGTGTGTTTGCCTTTACCACTGAGCTTTCTGATTTCTGATTTTCTTGTTTCTAGTTGTGGCCTCTTTATTTTTTTGCCCTGCCTAAAGAAGTTTCTTTAGCATTTGTTGTAATGCTGGTTTGGTGGTACTGAATTGTCTTAGATTTTGCTTGTCTGTAAATCTTTTTATTTCTCCATTGAATTTGAATGAGAGCACTGCTGGATAGAGTATTCTTGATTGAAGGTTCTTCCCTTTTATCACTTTAAATATAACATGCCACTCCCTTCTGGCCTGCAGAGTTTCTGTTGCAAAATCCCCTGATAACCTTATGGGGATTCCCTTGTATGTAATTTAATTCTTTTCCCATGTTGCTTTTAATATTTTTTCTTTGTGTTTAATTTTTGTTAGTTCAATTATTATGTGTCTCAGCATTTTCCTCCTTTGGTTTATCCTGTATGGAACTCTCTGCACTTCCTGGACTTGGGTGACTATTTCCTTTCCCATGTTAGGGAATTTTTTTACTATAATTTATGTAAATTATAATTTATATAATTTTTTTTACTATAATCTCTTCAAGTATTTTCTCAGTCTCTTTGTATTTTTTTTCCTTCTTCTAGAACCCCTATAATTCGAATGTTGGTGTGTTTAATGTTGATCCCTATAATTCAAATGGTGTGTTTAATGTTAAGAGGTCTTGGAGACTGTCTTCAATTCTTTCTATTTTTTTTTCTTTATTCTGTTCTACAGCAGTGATTTCAACCATTCTGTCTTCCAGCTCACTTATCTGTTCTTCTGTGTCAGTTATTCTGCTATTGATTCCTTATAGCATATTTTTCATTTCAGTTATTGTATTATTCATCTCTGTTTGTTCTTTAGTTCTTCTACGTCTTTGTTAAACATTTCTTGTATCTTCTCAATCTGTACCTCCATTCTTTTATGAGATCTTGGACCATCTCTACTATCATTACTCTGAATTCTTTTTCAGGTAGATTGCTTATCTCCTCTTCATTTAGTGGTCATTGTAGGCTTTTATCTGGCTTTTTGTCTGCAACATATTTGTCTGTCTTCTCATTTTGTCTAACTTACTGTCTTTGTCGTCCCTTTCTGCAGGCTGCAGGATTGTGGTTCCTCTTGCTTCTCATGTCTGACACCTGGTGGATAAGTTTGATCCAGAGGCTTCTTCCATTATCCCCTCAATAAGGGTAACTGTAGCCTTCCCTGGATTTTTCTCTGTGGTTGTCACTGCTTAGACAGGGACAGGGTCTTCCCCCTAGTTGTTTAAGTGGGGACCCCCACATCTGTGTTTCTGATCTGTGGTGCAAGGTAGGTGGTATTAGCACACCCCCCTGGGTAAGTAACCACTGAGTATTCCTCCTCTGGAGCTGTTCACCTGTGAATGTGCTCTGTTGTGTCTCCCTTTTCACCTGTTTTGCAGGCTCACAAAATACACTTTTGTTGGCACTGGTCTCAGTCCCACCTTAACTGTGGGTATGCCAGCAATTGGCCCTGGTGACACTCAGGTGTTGCTTTCACCAGACCACTGCCACAGATCCACTGAGATCAGGTCCCAGGACTTCAGTAGTCATGCAGCTGGACCCCCTGTGGGAAATATGGAGGCAGCTCAGACTCTGGCCTGACCCAACCCCCATGTGTATGTGCCCACAAACCCACAGCTGCTAAAGCCAGACCTGTCCCAACTACAGGAGAACTTGTCTTCTTTTCACATATTTCACAGGTGCTGCATTTAGGCAGCCATCTGTAAAGTTGTAACTCTGTGAGGAGAGATTTCAGCTGTGAGGAGATTTCAGCTCTTCTTCCTAAGTCACAAGGTCCCTGGTGCTCAGGTGTGGTTTCTCCCTTACCTCTGTGTGTGTTCCTCGTACCAGAGTCTCCTCTAGAGGTTTCCAGAGCACACAAGCCCATCAGGCAGGAAGGAGCCAAGGCAACAATTGAGGTGAGGATGCTGGGGTAGTGATTGGAATGCATGAGCTCATCGGGGGCAATCGGGACAAGTGGGTCAACCAGTTGGGGGGTTGGAGGAGGCAATGGCAGAGGTGAGCAAGCCAGCTCCTGTGGAAGCCCTCCTTAGTGCATATGGAGGCAGAGGCCAGTGTGTGAGGATAGAGGCTGCAATAGTGGCCCTGTCCTTTGCACTTCACTCAACAATGATGCTTCACCTCTCTAGTGGTCAGGGCTTCCTCCTTGAGCATTCCCAGTTGTGGAGTTCCTCACTCCCATCCCCTCAGGATGTCTCCTCACTGCTAACAGCAGTCCCTCCCTGGGTCTGCTCTCCAAACCCCATGTTCCAGTACCCAGCCCATGTGCCCACCAGTGGACACCCATCTCAGGCTGGGGTGGACAGGGCTGTGGCAAGGACCATCTGTGTAGGTCTCACTCTGTCCTGCCTACCACAGACCTGTTGCTGGGCTCTCCTCCAAATCCCTGAAGATCCCCTTCTGTCCCAGCTGATCTCCCCACCAGTGAGGGGGCTTCTGCAGATGCAGAAACATCTCCTCTCACCTTCAGCTCCCCACCAAGAGTTCAGGTCCTGTCCTGCTTCCTCTCTTCTATCTTTTCCCTTCTTTCTTTCATCCTAGCCAGTTATGTGGGGACCTTTCTTGTTCTTTTAGGTGTCCGAGGTCTTCTACCAGTGTTCAGAAGGAGCTCTGTGAGAATTGTTCCATTTGTAGATGTATTCTTGATGTGTTCGTGGGGAGAGAGACTAATGCAATACAATTATGACTTCATCAGGTAAATGTAGGAGGGTAGAAGAGTATGGAGTTGCAGCAAGAATATGCAGATGTGAATGAAACAGGAGTAGAGTCTCATAAGTTGTTAGTCTACTATCTAAGAAATGCTGAGAGTGCTCAATGTTTAGCTAACTTTCAACAGCATCAGGAATTTTCAGATTTAGTATACTTCTTTGAACAAGTTCTGAAGGGGATTCTACAATTTAGCAGCTTCAGCAACTGCCTTTAAACAATTTGGATATTCCCTGACTACTGGGTCCGACTGCAAGCTATAATAAGCTATGGGTCTAGTTTTTCCAATATGTTCTTCTGTAAGGACTCCAAATGCCTGATATTATGTTCACAAGAAACAAAGTAAAAGGTTTGATATAGTCAGCGATCCTCAATACAGGAGGATTTTATGAGGCTCATTTGAGTTCAATAAATATATTTTTTCATATTTTGTTTCCCAAGGAAGAAGTTTCTGAGTGTTACTTTTAGTCAGTTCATAGAGCGGAGAGGCCAATAAGGAAAAATTAGGGACCCAGGATCAGCAATATCCTGCCAGTCCAAGACAATTATCTCTTAGTCATATGTCAGGGATAATTTTGGATAATACTTATTCTTTTTATGGACAGAAAGAATTCTTTTGCTGATAAATCATTACCAAGGTAATGTACTTTCTTATTTGTAAACTGAGTTTGATTTTAAGAGGGCCTATGGCCTTTATAAGCTAGATGTTGCAATAGATATTTTGAGTCAGTTTCTGAGTTCTCTCTGGATGAGGAGGAAATAAGTAAGTCATCTAAATATTAAGTCAAGAAAAAATTTCAGGGCAATTGTAATATATTTACTTTTTATTTGTTTTCTTTTTTATTAATTTATTTCATTGTAGTATAGTCAATGTACAATATTATGTTACAGGTGTACATTATAGTGATCCACAATTTTTAGAAGTTATACTCCATTTATCATAATTATAAAATATTGGCTATAGCCCCTGTGTTGTACAATATATCCTTGTAGCTTATTTTATGCATAATAGTTTATACCCATTAATTCCCAACCCTTTATGGCACTTTCTCCTTCCCTCTCCCCACTGGTATCCACTGTTTATTCTCTATATCTGTGAGTCAGCTTCTTTTTGTTGTTGTAGTTATAATCACTAATTTGTTGTATTTTTTAGATTCCACATATAAGTGATATCATACAGTATTTTTCTATCTCTGTCTGGCTTATTTCACTTAGCATAATAAGCTCCAAGTCCATTCATGTTTTTGCAAGTGGCAAAATCCTACTAATTTTTATGGCTGAATGGCATTCCATTGCACAGGTATACCACACCTTATTTATTCATTCATCTGTTTATGGCCACAATGTTGTACAATAAGATTGCTTCCATATCTTAGCCATTATAAATAATGCTGCTATGAACATTGGGGTGCATGTATCCTTTTGAATTAGTGTTTTTGTTTCCTTTGGATACATACTCAGGAGTATAATTGCTGGATCATATGGTAGTTCTATTTTTAGTTATTTGAGAAACCTCCTACTGTTCTCCACAGTGGCTGCACCAATTTACATCCCCACCAACAGTGTATGAGGGTTCCATTTTCTCCACATGCTCGCCAACATTCATTATTTGTTGCCTTTTTGGTGATAGCCATTCTGACAGTTATGAGGTGATATCTCAATCATCGTGGTTTTAATTTGAATTTCCCTGTTGAGTGAGAATGAACGAGTGATGCTGAACATCTTTTCATGTGCCTGTTGGCCTTCTGCATTTCCTTTTTAGAAAAATGTCTATTCAGGTCTTCTGCCTATTTTAAAAATTGGGTTGTTTGGTGAGGTGTTCGTGTTGTTGTTGTTGAGTTATATGAGTCGTTTATATATTTTGGATATTAACCCCTATTGATAATATCATTTGCAAGTATTTTCTCCCATTGAGGAGGTTATCTTTTCATTGGTCAATGGTTTCTGTTGCTATGCAAAAGCTTTTAAGTTTAATTATGTCCCATTTGTTTATTTTTAGCTTTTACTCCCTTTGTTGTAGGAAAGAGATTCAAAAAAATATTGCTATGATTTATGACATGATTTATGACAAAGTGCTCTGCTTTTGTTTTCCTCTAGGAGTTTTATGGTTCCTGGTCTTACACTTAGGTGTCTAAACCATTTTGAGTTTATCTTTGTATATGGTGTTAGAGAATGTTCTAATTTCATTGTTTTACATGTTGCTGTCCACTTTTCTCAGCACTTTTTATTAAAGAGACTGTCTTTTCTCCCCTGTATATACTTCCCTCATTTGTTGTAGATTAATTGACCATAAGTGTGTGGGTTTATTTCTGGGATCTCTATTCTGTTCCATTGATCTATGTGTCTGTTTTTGTTCCAGTACCATACTCATTTGATTACTGTAGCTTTGTAGTATAAATAGAGGGAGAATGATTCCTTCAGCTCTGTTCTTTCTCAAGATTGTTTTGGTGATTCAGGGTCTTTTGTGTTTCCATAAAAATTTTAGGTTTATTCTGATTCATTGAAAATGCCTTTGATATTTTGATAGGGATCTAATCTGTAGATTGTATTTTAAAATATCAATTCTTCCAATCCAAAACATTGTACATCTTTCCATCTGTTTGTGTTGTCTCCAATTTATTTCATCCGTGTCCTATAGTTTTGGGGGTACAGGTCATTTACCTCCTTCCATAGGTATTTTATTCTTTTTGGGTATTTTATTCTTTTTGATGTGATGATAAATAGGATTGTTTCCTTAATTTCTCTTTCTGTAGTTCATTGTCAGTGTGTAGAATTGCAGCAGATTTCTGTATATTAATTTTGTATCCTGCAACTTTACTGAATTCATTGATGAGTGCTAATAATTTTCTGGTGGCATCTTTAGGATTTTCTGTGTATAGTATTATATCATCTGCAAACAGTGACAGTTTTACTTCTTTCTTTCCAGTTTGGATTCTTTTTCTTATCTGATTGCTATGGTTAGAACTTCCAATACCATGTTGAATAGGAGTGGTGAGAGTGGCCATTCTTGTCTCCTTCCTGATCTTAGAGGAAATGTTTTCAGCTTCTCATTGTTGAGTATGTTGTTAACTGTGGGTTTGTCATACATTGCCTTTATTATGTTGAGGAATATTCCCTCTATGACCTCTTTCTGGAGAGTTTTTTTTTATTATAAATGGATATTGAATTTTGTCAAAAGCTTTTTCTTTGTTGAGATGATCATATTAATTTTATTCTTCAATAAATGAAGAATGTTAATATGATGTATCACATTTATTGATTTGTGGATATTGAAAACTCATTGCATCCCTGGGATAAATCCCACTTCATTATGGTGTATGATTCTTTTAATATATTGCTGGATTCAGTTTACTAATATTTTGGTAAGGATTGCTGTATCTATGTTCATCAATGCTATTGGCCTGTAATTTTCTTTTTCTGTTATATTTTTGTCTGGTTTTGGAATGAGGGTGATGGTGGCCTCATAGAATGAGTTTGGAAGAATTTATTCCTCTTCAACTTTTTGAAATAGTTTGAGAAGGTTAGGTGTTAACTCTCTTCACAATGTTTGGTAGAATTTACCTGTGAAGTCATCTGGTTCTGGACTTTTGTTTGTTGGAAGTTTTAAAATTACTGATTGGATTTCATTACTGGTAATTTGTTTGTTCATATTTGCTATTCTTCTCAGTTCAGTTTTAGAGATTTTACATTTCTAAGAATTTGCTTATTTCTCCTAAGTAGTACATTTCATTGACATATAGTTGATTTTAGTGGTCTATTGTTATCCTTTGTATTTCTGTAGTGTCAGTTGCAACTTTTTCTTTTTCATTTCTGATTTTATTGATTTGAGCCCTCTCCCTTTTTTTCATGATGAGTCTGGCTAAAGGTTTGTCAATTTTTAAAAATCTTTTTAAAAAACCGGCTTTTGCATTTTTTCCTTTGTCTCTATTTCATTTATTTCTGCTCTGATTTTTATGATGTTTTTCCTTCTGTTAACTTTGGTTTTGTTTGTTCTTCTTTCTCTGGTTACTTTAGGTGTAATGTTAGGTTGTTTATTTGAGATTTTTCTTGTTTCTTGAGGTAAGCTTGTACACTATAAACTTCCTTCTTAGAACTGCTTTTGCTGTATCCCATAGATTTTGGATCCTCATGTTTTCATTTTCATTTGTCTCTAGGTATTTTTTCATTTCCTATTTGATTTCTTCAGTTATCCATTAGGTGTTTAATAACATATTGTTTAGCCTGCACCTATTCGTGTTTTTTTGCATTTTTTCCTTGTAGTTGATTTCTAGTCTCACAGAGTTGTTTTTGGAAAAGATGCTTGATATAATTTCCATTATCTTAAATATACCAAAGCTTGTTTTGTGGCCTAGCGTGTCATCTATCCTTGAGAATGTTAAACATGTACTTGAAAATAATGTGTATTCTGTTGCTTTCAGATGGAATGTTCTCTATATTCTACTCCACCTGCTCTAATGTGCCATTTCAGACCAGTGTTTCCTTATTGATTTTCTGTTTAGATGATCTGTCCACTGATGAAAGTGGGGTGTTAAAATCCCCTACTGTTACTGTGTTACTGTCGATTTCTCCCTTTATATGCATTAATATTTGTTATATGTATTTAGATTCTCCTATGTTGGTTGTGTATATATTTAGTTATTTTATCACCTTATTCAATTCATCCGTTTATCATTATGTAATGTCCTTCTTTGACTCTTGTTATACTATTTGTTTTAATCATAATTTGTGTTGTGTCAGCATTGCTACTTCCACTTTCCCTTCATTTACATTTTCATGTAATACAATCCCTTACTTTCAGTCTGTGTGTGTCTCTAGATCTGAAGTGAATCTCTTGTAGGCAGCATTTAAGTGGATCTTGTTTCTGTATCCATTCTGCCACTCTATTTTATTTGATTAGAGCATTTATTCCATTTAGATTTAAAGTAATTATTGATATGTGCAGTCTTATTGCCATTTTGTTAATTGCTTTGGTGTTGTTTTGTAGGTCTATTTTTTTTTCCCTTTCTTCTTCTCTTTTGTTCATTTCTTCTGTGGTTTATGTTTAGTGTTATGTTTGAATTCTTTTTCTGTGTATATCTATTATAGATTTTTGATTGTGGCTACCATTATATATATGTGTGTGTGTGTGTGTGTGTGTGTGTGTGTATACACACACACACATATATATATGTAATTGTTTTGAGTTGCTGATCTATTAATTTCAAAGGCAGTTTAACAACCCTGCATTTGTACTCTCCTCCCCTCATGATTACTGTTTTTGATATCATATTTTACATCTAATTGTTTTGTGTATCCCTTAACTGCTTATTGTGGAAACAGATGATTTTTACTATTTTTGTCTTTTAACCTCCATACTAGCTTTGTATGTGGATGACTTCCTACCTTTATTGTATGTTTACCTTTACTGATGAACTTTTTCATTTCATAATTTTCATGTTTCTAGTTGTGGTCTTTTCTTTTTTGTTTAGAAAAATTCCTTTAACATTTATTGTAAAGCTGGTTTGGTGGTGCTGAACTCTTAGTTTTGTTTGTCTGTAAAGCTTTTGATTTCTCCATCAAATCTGAATGAGAGACTTGGTGGGTATGTTGCAGGTTTTCCCTTTCATCACTTTAAATATATTCTGTTACTCCCTTCTGGCCTGCAGAGTTTCTGATGAAAAGTCAGCTGATAGCCTTATGGGAGTTCCCTTGTATATTATTTGTTGCTTTTCCCTTACTGATTTCAATATTCTCTCTTTATCTTTAATTTTACCATTTTAATTACAATGTATCTTGTTGTGTTCCTCTTTGGGTTAATCCTGTATGGGGCTCTCTGGGCTTCTTGGACTTGGATGTCCATTTTCATTCCCACATTTGTGAAGTTTTCAGCTATGACATCATGAAATATGTTCTCAGCCCCTTTCTCTCTCTCTTCTGCTTCAGAGACCTCTATAATATGAATATTATTACACTTAATGTTGCCCCAGAGGTCTCTTATGCTGTCCGCATTTTTTTTCAATTCTTCTTTCTTATTTCTGTTCTGCATTAGTGATTTTCACTACTCTGTCATCCAGCTCGCTGATCTGTTCCTCTTTATCTTTTAGTCTACTGTTGATTCCTTCTAGTGTATTTTCCATTTCAGTTCTTGTATTTTTCATCTGATTGATTTTTCTTTATATTTTCTCAAATTTAAAAAAAAAAACTTCTAACATCTCACTCTGTGCACCCATTCTTTTCCTGAGTTCCTTGATCATCTTTATGATCACTACCCTGAACTCTTTCTATCTCCACTCCACTTAGTTCTGGTGTTTTATCTTTTTCCTTTTTCTGGAAGCTATTCCTCTCTCACCTCATTTTGCCTAACTTGTTATTTGTATTTTATGTATATGATAAATTACTTTTACCAACCTTGGAGAAGTGGCTTTCTGTAGGAGATGCCCTATGCATCCTAGCAGCACACTCCCCTCTTGTCACCCAAATTATACTCTCCATGGGCTCCCCTTATGAGGACTGTGCATTTTCTTCAGTTGTGGTGGGCTGACCATGTGTCTTGGTTGATGCTCTTCTGGTTCATTGCCAGGCCTTGCTTTGCCCAGAGGCTGCCAGCTGCTGGCTTGCAGGGCTGGATCATGAGGTGGCTGACTGCAGAACCTCAGGGGACCCCAGGCTAGTTCTGACTCACTGGTTTACAGAGTTAGTAACCAGAAGACTCTGAGGTTGTTGTCCATGTACTGGTGAGTGAAGCTAAGTCTTGGGGTTAGTGCCAGACTGTTGGCAGGAAGAGCTTAATCCTGGAGTCTGGTTGCAGAGGCCAGGAGTCCCAGAGTTGGTGTCAGATTTCTGGTGGAAGTGCTGGTTTTTGACACAGTTGAGTATGGGGTCTGGGGTGTCCCAAAGCTTGTGTTGGCCTGCTAGTGGGCAGCAGTTCAGTTCAACTGGTCTCAGGGAGGGATATGGCCAGCTGGGATTGTGGTTTTCTTGCTTCTGGTTTTTGCCCTCTGGTGAGTAAGTCTGGCCCAGAGGCTAGATCAGACTTCATGGAGTGCAGGACCAGATCCCAAGGGCTTCTTGGACTGATGTCTGCCAATTGGTTGGTGGATCTGGGTTTTGGGCCCTCTGGTGGGCAGGGGCATGTCTGGAGGTGTGTAGGCTCAGGAGATCTTTAGGCAGTTTGTCTGTTTATGGGTGAGGCTGTGCCCCTGCCTAGTTAGTTGCTTGGCCTGAGGGATCCCAGCACTGGCACCTACAGGCTTTTGTGTTAAGGCAGGACTAGGTCCTGGGGCTAATAAACTAGAGAAAGGATTACGCAATGACATGAGCCAGAACCAGTGTCCGTATGGTAGAAGGAGTTCCCAAGAATGGCTGTCTCCAGTTTCTAGGTCACCAAGGAGAGCTGTCATTGCCTATTGTCTCTCCAAGAGAATCTCAAGACCAGTCAGTAGGTCTGAACCAAGCTCCTATCAAATTACTGCTTTTGCCCTGGCTCCCAGAGCATGTAAGATTATGTGTGTATCCTTTAAGAATGAATTCTCTATTTCTTCCAGGTCTTTGCCCTTCAAAGCCAGATGCTCTGGGGGAGGGTAGTCTTCCCATTGCAGGACTCCCACGCTGGGGGCCCTGGAGTGGAACTCAGACCTCTTAATCCTGTGGGAGAACCTCTGAAATGTAATTATTCTTCAGTTTGTGGGTTGTCCACCTGGAGATGTGGGACTTGACTATATTGCAACTCTGCCCTTCCTACCAATTTCCTTGTGGTTTCCTCTTTACGTATTTAGATGTAGAAAATCTTTCCTGGTAGGATCCAGTCTTTTTCATTGATGGTTGTTCTGCAAATAGTCATGATTTTGGTGTACTTGTGAGAGGAGGTGAGCTCAGGATATTTCTACTCCACCTTATTAGCCGATATTCTGTGTGGGAGTGTCTCTGCTTTGCCCTCTGCAACCCTATTGCTGCGCTCTCCTCTGTGGCTCTGAAGTTTCTCCCCTGCACACCCCTCCTCTCCACCAGTGAAGGGTCTTCCTAGTGTGTGGAAAATTTTTTTCCTTCACAGCTTTCTCAGAGATGCAGGTCCCATCCCTACTCTTTTGTCTCTTTTTTCTTTTGTCCTACCAAGGTACGTGGGGATTCTCTTGCCTTTGGGAAGTCTGAGGTCTTTGCCAGTATCCAGTAGGAGTTGCTCCACATGTAGATGTATTTTTGATGTATTTGTTGTGAGGAAGGTGATCTCCACATCTTACTCTTCATCCATCTTTAAGGTGTCCCTGACCTTAAGTTTTGTTTATGATTGTCAGAGGCAAAAACAAGACGTGACCCAGGTCATGTTAACTTTGCTTGTCTTGCAAAATAAATTAAATTAAACTTTTCTTTGTTGATTATCTTGTTTTGCCTGCTCAGGGAATTTTTAAGCCTGATATCTGTGTTTGATTTTAACAGTTATAATTTATTGTCACAACCAAGATTAAGCCTCAATGGATGAATGTCTCATTCTTTATTGTCAGAAATAAATGTTCAAATAATTATTTATTAAATTCAAGTTACAATTTTTGAATGATGTATTTCATGATTAGGGTGTCTAAATAAAAAAATTTGGTCTAACAAATCAGATAATTCAATTATCTCATGGTACATTTTGAAACTAATCTATCTTGGAGGGTGTTTCAGGAAATCCCACAAATTTTTTCTGAAATTTGGGATTCCTTGAGTACTTATTTGGAATTTATAACCATACTGAACTGTTGGCTTTATGTGGTTTTAGGATTATTTACATTAAAATTATTCTGGACATGGCTTATGGTGTAGATTTTTTGGACCTTTGGTTACCCAATTTTATTATTTTAGAAAAGAACTATAAATGGCATCTGAAGAAATTATTGATGCTGTCTGCAGTAATTCTCTTGAAGAAAGAGACTATGTCTTACTGTCTTACTCATCACTCATTACTCTGTCAAAGTCCACCTGCAATAAATATTGAATAAAGAAAATAATATAGGTACATCATAAATTTGAGTCTTTATCTGAGTAGATTTCTAAATTTTAAAGGAAATTCTTATACTTTTTTGTGTGTTATCTATATATAAGATTTTGTCCTCCTAGACTTTATAGCCCAGCTTCTCTAACATATATTTGTTCATGCTTACCATGCCTTAAACACAGTACATGTTTATTTATTGCTTAAATTGTAGTTATAACAGATGACTCACAAGATTACCACACTCATACCCTACCAACCTGAAGATGAATAAAGCAAAGAGGAACTTGCCTGGGAGATTTTTTTTTTTTTAAATGAATGAGCCTTGGAAGTGGAATGCTTTAGTTTTATCCCATTCCATTCCATATAACTCAATCTGATGGCTACAGTTCACTGCAAAGGAGGCTGGGTATGCAATCAAGCTGTGTGCCCAGAAACTTGAAGAGAATATGGATTTCAGTGAATATCTAACAGTCCCTGCTACATAATTAATCCTCAGACTATTCTAAATTGTACGTTTGAATAAATTCAATGTAAAATCTCTGTGCTTGTATAGTATGATTTTTTAGATTATCAGTTATTTTATAGAATCAGACTTTGTTATTTTTTCATCTTCTCTCAGTAAAGATTATTAAAAGAAACCATTGAAAGCAATTTACCATTTTATGTACTGTAAGAATATTGGGAAAGTGGCTCTGCACAATGTTATATGTGTCCACTATGACTATGTGAAAATTTTCTCTCAGTTTTCAGTTACAGAGAAAGAAAAATTTCTCTTGAGCATGTTGTTTAGTTTTACCTCACATATTTTGCACATCTTAGGACTGTGATTTTCTCTCTTTTAATCATAGCTACAAAGAAATTGACATTCAAAGCTTTGATCTTTTTCTAGCCACTCTACAGAATTTCCTTGCATTCATTCTCATGTACTAGCTTTGTTTATCTTTTTAGTCTTATTTTCAAAATTTATTTCTACTTTGCAAAATAGTATAGCATTTAAAATAATAAAGGTGCATTCTTAAGAAAATAACTTCTTTTAGCCTTATTTTGTCAAATATGAAATGTGGATATTAATTAGGTGATTGTGAATATAGACTTTGACTTAGAGAGAAAGCCATACTGGAGGAAAGAGAGTCTTTATGAGATGCTATGTTAGTCAGACAGAGATGAGAGTGCCCTGTGATTGGACAGAGAAAGTAGACAAGGCAGACAACAATTCACTTTGGTTATTGTCAAGAGGCTGAATATAACATGTAGAACATGAAAAATAGCCAAGGATAATACTTAGGTTTCTCATTTGAACCTTTAAGCTGATGAAGGTATGATTTACTATGTTAGAGAACACTGGTGGGGGAGCAGGATTTGTATGGTAAGAACATGGTAATTTCAAATATCATGCTGAGGGGAAAGGTAGAAATAGCAAATAAATATCTATTTCACTGACTAAGATATGTGTTTTGGAAATTTTTGCATTTTTGTTATTGGAATATATCTTAATCAATGACATCTTAGAGTCACAGTTGCTCAATAAGCAGTTTCATTGGTAGTGTCATTCCTGGTATATTGAACTTAGATATTATTCCTGTTGCTATGGCACCTGCAGTCCGTTAAGGTTTTAGGTGATAAACCATGTAAGGGCTACTTGTGAAAAGGATATGAATCCTGATCAGTATCTTAAGAACTGTTTAAAGACATCTTCTCTGAAGTTCTAGAAAATGTCAGCATCAAACTTGGCAGAGTGGTGTCAGCAGTTTGGAAACTTCTTTTTTTTTTTTTTTTTTTTTTTTTTTAAGTTGTTTTTCAAGGCAGTGTTTCCTGAAAAAGTTGGTGTTTAAAGAATATTTTAGAGTAAACAGATTTTTTTTTTGCTGTACGCGGGCCTCTCACTGTTGTGGCCTCTCCCATTGTGGAGCACAGGCTCCGGACGTGCAGGCTCAGCGGCCATGGCTCACAGGCCCAGCCGCTCCGCGGCATGTGGGATCTTCCCAGACCGGGGCACGAACCTGTGTCCCCTGCATCGGCAGGCGGACTCTCAACCACTGCGCCACCAGGGAAGCCCAGGAAACTTCTTTTTAAGACAATGCTGGAGCACTTAAAAATGCTATGTTACCAACAGTTTTGATAGTACTGAAGATGATGTTACACAGAAAACTCAGTCATTGGTGACTGTGTAAAACATGATTTCAGAAGTGTCTTTAATATAAAGAAGTTTTAGGATTCCTTAACCAATTTATTTCATCAGAAATTTTTGATACATGCTCAACATTGATATGTAATAAAATATTTTTATAAATGAGTCTAAAAGGTATATTAGTAAGTATAATAAATATTAAATAAGAAAGCACTGGCTTGGTTATTTGGAAGACTTTTTTTCCTTAGTTGTAGACAATACAACAGTGAATATTAAACTACATAGAATTTTGGATTCAATGAAATACAGCATATGAATGCAGAGCTCATGAGAGAAGTTTGGTCTAGACTTGAGTTTGAATAGCATATAGATAGTAATCTTTAGTAGGTGACAGGGGACCTAGAGTAGAACTTTGAGGAACAGACATTTAAGGGATCGATAAGAAAAAATGATTAAAATTGTCTCATGTAAAGGAGACTATAAAATGATGTTCAGAGAAGTCAAAAGAAATTAGGATAGTCATGAAAGCCAAGGAAAGAGAGGAAGTAATCAACAATTCAGATATTCCTGAAAGTTAAGAAGGATAAGGACGAAAGAAATTTGATTGAAGTGATATAGGAATAAAAATCATTAGACGTGAGATTAAGAAACAAAAAGAACTATGTATTGGATTGATCATTAACTTGGACATTAAAGTCACCCAGGATGATGGTGGATTTTGGGGTAAAGAAGATGATTGTGAGTTATATGTCAGTGTCTTGAGAATTGATAAAGATGGGTTAAGATTCAACAGATGTGTTTATAAGTTCAAACACTCCCCCAGAAGTGGTACTGAAGTCACTGATCCCAACTCTAGACTCTGGTTGCAAATAATATTTAAAAATTTGTTCTGCAACTTTATTGATGAAGCAGCCTATTGGGTTTGTGTTCATGTGTACCTGTGTGTGTAGGGGTGAGGTACATCTAATAGATACCAGTGTTGTTGTATTCCATGTGTCTCAGGTTTTGTGATAGTCATGGCTTTTTATAAAAAAAAAATGTGGCTGCATAGGATTTTTCTCCTTTTCTGAAAGATACTTCATTATGGCAAGAAATGAAGTGACCACAAGTAAAAACATCTTACCAACAAGTTTGAAATGTAGACAACTTTGAGTATATCCATTCTCCTTCATTAAAATATTCACTGAAGCTACCTTTCAAATATCACATTCCTTTGTTTTCAGTTGAATTCTTACATTTTATAGGTATCTGTTTTATACAAATGGGAATGAGAATTCATTCATTCCTATTTACATCTATTATTTACAGCATATTTACTTTCCAAATTTACTTCCATCAACCTCACAACACCTTCTCACAGAATATGTGTGTGCATGCATGCCCTCATGTGTATGCTGATACTTGCATATGTAATTCTCCATATAAATGTTAACTCTGTTAAAAATCTTCCAGCATTGAAATGATGTGAACTCATTTGTGGTTTTGATTATTTTCACTTACTGGTATGGATTATGATGAGTTGAATTTATTTAGATTTCTTTATTCTTTGAGATTTCAGTATGCAAATAGTTGCCTTTTGCCTAACTAATTGAATTATTGTGGTTTCATTCAGTAAAGCATGAGAAAATCCTTTTTTTGCACATTTTAAATGTGTTTTGCTTTTTCAATAGCTTTGTGAAAGTTTTGGTGGTGGTGATGGTAGTAGTACTTTGACTTGCTCAACAGTTTTCTTTATCTTTCTATCCACATTTACAATTCTCTTCAGAAAAGAAGAAATCATCATCTCACTTTAAAATACTTGATAAAGCTTACTATATGACAGTGGAGTAAATGCTACTCTGTCTAAGCTGTCAACACATTTTATTGTGACATTTGTGAATGGTATAGGTAAGAAGATGTCTCAGTGAATTTAATGGAAAATAAATCATCCGCAAAGTAACTCTCCATTGCTTGTACTTCATTGCCCCACCTCTAGTCCTGCTGTAAGATTCTGACATATATTTTGTACCATTCCAAAAATTATGTCTTGATTTTTGGGGTTACTTGTAGCTGCAGACAGGTTGGAATAGGAGATTCTTCCTCCATGTCTAACCCATTGCTATAGAAAGCTGTCCAGAGTTAAACTCCATTTTTTCCCTGTCAGGTTACATTACAGAACATGGAGTCCAGACAACAGAGATGAGTGTGACATCATGGACTGGAGATGGTGAAATATAAATCAAATTCAATTGATCACTCTTATTCCAGAGGAAAAGCTAATCCTTCATAGAGGCAAACAACTGGCTCATGTTGTTCTAATGTTTACAGAAATGTATAATGGGCTGTGGTATGTGTGTATACATATTTGATGTTGACTTAGGGCTCTGAATGTCTAGATTATTCATTATTTTGACATAGCTTAGAAATTTACTTGTGAATAGGTATATGTGTCCAATATGATTTGGGTCCTTTCTTGAGGTAATGTGAATGTTGGATACTTTCTTTTGAAATCCGTTACCTTTATTGAGCACTTTCACACTTCGAATATTTTTAATTCTTATTTCAAAATAATCTAGTTCTTCTACTTATATTTACAGAGAGTGTAGAGATGCATATTCCACAAAACAACTGCTTTATTGTGGTTTTAGTTTTTACTGAAGTGTAATTAATGTACAATATTATATGTGACAGGAGTACAATATAGTGATTCACCAATTTCTGAAGGTTATAGTCCATTTGTAGTTATTGTAAGATATTGGCTATATTCCCTATGTTGTAAAATATATGCTTGTAGTTCATTTTATAAATAGTAGTTTGTATCTCTTACTCCCTTACTCCTATATTGCCCCTTCTTATCTCATACTTTTCTATCCCCCTCCACTACAGACAATTAATGGAAACGGTCTGGTACATTTACTTCTACTCCATTTCTTAAAATCATGCGCAGATTATATTTTATATATACATATTTATAAATATATAGATAGATTTCTTTTTTGCATTACTGTATGTAAATTTTTCCATATTACATACATTTATCTCCATCTTGCTTTTGTATTTTTAAATATATTATGGACATATTTCCAGCAAACTGGTATAGTTATAAACCATCTATGGTATGAAAATATCCTAATTTATTAAACCATTCCACTTTTGGTAGCTTTCAGTTTATTCCTAGGTTTTTTGTTCTGTTTGTTTGGCCCCTAAAACCTTACAGTGATGCACTTCCTTATTCCTGTTTTTATGCCATTTTAATTTTATGAGCTAGATTCCAAGAATGATATTACTGGATTAAAAGTTATGTGTATTTTAACTTTAGTAGATATTACTTGATTTCTTTTCCCCAAAGCTGCAATGAATCATATTTTCATAGGCAATATATGAAGCATAATTTTCCCTATATTCTGTTAGCAATGGGAGTTAAGAATTTTATTTTTTATTTTAAAATCTTTATTGGAGTATAATTGTTTACAATGGTGTGTTAATTTCTGCCTTATAACAAAGTGAATCAGCTATACATATACATATATCCCCATATCTCCTCCTTCTTGTGTCTCCCTCCCACCCTCCCTTTCTCACCCCTCTAGGTGGTAGAAAAGCACTAAGCTGATCTCCCTGTGCTATGCAGCTGCTTCGCACTAGCTATTTATTTTACAATTTGTAGTATATAGAAGTCCATGCCACTCACTCACGTCATACCAGCTTACATTTCCACCTCCCTGTGTCCTCAAGTCTATTCTCTATGTCTGTGTCTTTATTCCTGCCCTGCCTCGAGGTTCTTCAGAACCTTCTTTTTTTTTTTTTTAGATTCCATATATATGTGTGAACATACGCTAATTTTTTTTTTTTTTCTGACTTACTTCACTCTGTAGGACAGACTCTAAGTCCACCTACCTCACTACAAATAACTCAATCTCGTTTAATTTTATGGCTGAGTAATAGTCGATGGTATATATGTGTCACATATTCTTTATCCATTCATCTGTTGATGGACACTTAGGTTGCTTCCATGTCCTTGGTATTCTAAATAGACCTGCAATGAACATTGTGGTACATGACAATTTTTGAATTATGGTTTTCTCAGGGTATATGCACAGTAGTGAAATTGCTGGGTCATATGGTAGTTCTATTTTTAATTTTTGAAAGAACCTCCATACTGTTCTCCACAGTGGCTGTATCAATTTACAATCCCACGACAGTGCAGAGGGTTCCTTTTTCTCCACACCCTCTCCAACATTTATTATTTGTAGATATTTTGATGATGGCCATTCTGATTGGTGTGAGGTGATATCTCATTGTAGCTTTTGTTTTGTTTTTAACATTTTTATTGCGGTATAATTGCTTTACAGTGGTGTGTTAGTTTCTCCTTTATAAAAAAGTGAATCAGTTATACATATACATATGTCTCCACATCTCTTCGCTCTTGTGTCTTCCTCCCTCCCAAACTCCCTATCCAACCCATCTAGCTGGTCACAAAGCACCGAGCTGATCCCCCTGTGCTATGCGACTGCTTCCAACTATCTGTTTTACATTTGGTAATATGAATATGTACATATATACACTACCACTCTCTCTCTCTTGGTCCCAGCTTACCCTTCCTCCTCCCCGTGTCCTCAAGTCCATTCTCTACTACGTCTGTGTCTTTATTCCCTCATGTCCCTATGCTCTTCATGACCATTTTTTAAAAATTATTTTTAGATTCCATATATATGTGTTAGCATACGGTATTTGTTTTTCTCTTTCTGACTAACTTCACCCTATAGGACAGACTCTAGGTCCATCCACCTCACTACAAATAACTCAATTTCGTTTCCTTTATGTCTGAGTAATATTCCATTGTACATATGTGCCACATCTTCTTTATCCATTCATCTGTCAATGGACACTTAGGTTGCTTCCATTTCCTGGCTATTGTAAATAGAGCTGCAATGAACATTGTGGTACATGACTGTTTTGGAATTATGGTTTTCTTAGGATATATGCCCAGTAGTGGGATTCCTGGGTCGTATGATAGTTCTATTTTTAGTTTTTTAAGGAAACTCCATACTGTTCTCCATAGTGGCTGTATCAATTTACATTTCCACAAACAGTACAAGAGGTTCCCTTTTCTCCACACCTTCTCCAGCATTTATTGTTTGTAGATTTTTTCATGATGGCCATTGTGACCTGTGTGAGATGATATCTCATTGTAGTTTTGATTTGCACTTCTCTAGTGATTAATGATGTTGAGCATCCTTTCATGTGTTTGTTGGCAATCTCTATGTCTTCTTTGGAGAAATGTCTGTTTAGGTCAACTGCCCATTTGTGGATTGGGTTTTTTGTTTTTTTGATATTGAGCTGCATGAGCTGCTTGCAAATTCTGGAGATTAATCCTTTGTCAGTTGCTTCATTTGCAAATATTTTCTCCCATTCTTAGGGTTGCCTTTTCATCTTGTTTATGGTTTCCTTTGCTGTGCAAAAGCTTTTAAGTTTCATTAGGTCCCATTTGTTTATTTTTGTTTTTATTTCCATTTCTCTAGGAGGTCGGTCAAGAAAGATCTTGCTTTGATTTATGCCATAGACTTTTCTGCCTCTGTTTTCCTCTAAAAGTTTTATAGTGTCTGGCCTTACATTTAGGTCTTTAATCCATTCTTTTATTTTTGTGTATGATGTTAGAGTGTTCTAAATTCATTCTCTTACATGTAGCTGTCCAATTTTCCCAGCACCACTTATTGAAGAGGCTGTCCTTTCTCCAATGTATATTCTTGCCTCCTTTATCAAATATAAGGTGACCACATATGTGTTGGTTTATCTCTGGGCTTTCTATCCTGTTCCATTGATCTATATATCTGTTTTTGTGCCAGTACCATACTGTCTTGATTCCTGTAGCTTTGTAGTATAGTCTGAAGTCAGGGAACCTGATTATTCCAGCTCTGATTTTCATTCACAAGATTGCTTTGTCTATTCAGGGTCTTTTCTGCTTCCATAAAAATAGTGAAATTTTTTGTTCTAGTTCTGTTAAAAATGTCATTGGTAATTTGATAGGGATTTCATTGAATCTGTATATAGGTTTGGGTAGTAGAGTCATTTTCACAATGTTGATTCTTCCAATTCAGGAACATGGTATATGTCTTCATCTGTTTTTATCTTTAATTTCTTTCATCAATGTCTTATAATTTTCTGCATACAGGTCTTTTGTCTCCTTAGGTCAGTTTATTCCTAGGTATTTTATTCTTTTTGTTGCAGTGGTAAATGGGAGTGTTTCCTTAATTTGTCTTTCAGATTTTTCATCATTAGTTTATAGGAATATAAGAGATTTCTGAGCATTAATTTTGTATCCTGCTACTTTACCAAATTACTTGATTAGCTCTAGTGGTTTTCTGTTAGAGTCTTTAGGATCCTTTATGTATAGTATCATGTCATCTTCAAACAGTGACAGCTTTGCTTCTTCTTTCCCAATTTGGATTCCTTTTATTTCTTTTTCTTCTATGATTGCTGTGGCTAAAACTTCCAAAACTCTTTTGAATAATAGTGGTGTGGATGGGCAACCTTGTCCTGTTCCTAATCTTAGTGGAAAAGTTTTCAGTTTTTCACAATTTAGAACAATGATAGCTCTGGGTTTGTCACATATGGCCTTTATTATGTTGAGTTAAGTTCCCTCTATGCCAACTTTCTGGATGTTTTTTTTATCTTAAATTGGTGTTGAATTTTGTCAAAAGATATTCCTGCATCTATTGAGATGATCATATGGTTTTTAACCTCCAATTTGTTAATATGGTGTATCATAATGATTGATTTGCTTATACTAAAGAATCCTTGCATTCCTGTGATAAATCCCCATTGATCATGCCTTATGATCCTTTTAATGTGCTGTTGAATTCTGTTTGCTAGTATTTTGTTGAGGATTTGTGCATCTAAGTTCATCAGTGATATTAGCCTGTAGTTTTCTTTCTTTGTGACATCTTTGTTTGGTTTTGGCATCAGGGTGACAGTGGTATCATAGAATGAGTTGGGAGTGTTCCTCCCTCTGCTATATTTTGGAAGAGTTTGCTTGTCTGAAAAGCTTTTGATTTCTCCATCAGATCTGAATGAGATCTTTGCTGGGTAGAGTAATATTGGTTATAGTTTTTTCTCTTTCATTACTTTAAGTATATCCTGCCAATCTCTTTTGGCCTACAGAGTTTCTGCTGAAAAATCAGCTGATAATGTTATGGGGATTCCTTTGTATGTTATTTTTTGTTTTTCCCTTGTTGCTTTTAATATTTTTTCTTTGAATTTAATTTTTGTTAGTTTGATTAATATATGTCTTGGTGTGCTTCTCCTAGGGTTTATCCTGTATGGGACTCTCTGTGCTTCCTGGACTTGGGTGATTATTTCCTTTTCCATGTTAAGGAAGTTTTCCACTATTATCCCTTCAAATATTTTCTCAGACCCTTTCTTTTTCTCTTCTTCTTTTGGGACTCATATAATTTGAAGATTGGGGCATTTAGTGTTGTCACAGAGGTCTCTGTCATTGTCTTCAATTATTTTCACTCTTTTTTTCTTTATTCTGCTCTTCTGCAGTTACTTCTACCATTCTGTCTTCCAGCTCACATACTCATTTTTCTGCCTCAGTTACTCTGTTATTGAATCCTTCCTGTATATTTTTCTTTTCAGTTATTGTGTTGTTCATCTTTGTTCTTTAATTGTTCTAGATCTTTGTTAAACATTTCTTGCATTTTCTCAATCTGTGTCTCCATTCTATTTCTGAGATTCTGTATCATCCTTGCTATTATTACTCTGAGTTCTTTTTCAGGTAGATTGACTATTTCCTCTTCATTTATTTGGTCTCATAGGTTTTAAACCTGCTTCTTCATCTGTGACTTATTTTTTTGCCATCTCATTTTTTTTTTTTTTTAATATTTGGGATTGTTTTTCCTGTCTTACTGGTTGTTTGGCCTGAGGCTTCCAACCCTGGAGTTTGTAAGCTGTTGGTTAGAGCTGGGTCTGGGTGCTGAGATGAGGACCTCCAGGAGACCTCAATCCAATTACTATTCCCTGGGATCTGAGGTTCTCTGTTAGTCCAGTTGTTTGGATTCAGAGGTCCCACCACAGGAGCTTTGGCCTGATCCATGGCTCATGAACCAAAATCCTGCAAGCCACACAGGATAGCAAAAAAAAAAAAAAAAAAAAAAAAAAAAAAAAAAAAAAAAAGAAAAAAAAAGAAAAGAAAAAAGGAGCAGAACAATAAGAGTCAAAAATAAAATTAGACTAGGAAACTTACACATGTTAGAAAGAATAAAAAAAATAAATAAATAAAAATGAAACAGCAACCAGAAGGTAAAACAGAATAAGAAGAGTACAAAGGGGAGGAAAAAAAGAAGGAGGAAAAGGCCTTTGCTGTGTGGGGTGGAGCTTAAGCAGGATCTGGGTTTAGATGGTGGGTGGGGCCTATGTTTAGGACCCACAGGGCTGGAAAAGTCCCTGGGTGTGTTGGGGTTGGGGCTTAGGGTCAACCCAACAAAAGGGTCCCAGGCTTGCCTCTGGTCTTGGATGGTGGAGGCCATTGCCTGGGAGCCCAGAAGATTTCCTGAGCCCGAGTGTGTGGAAAAATGCCCTCTGTGCCTTTCCTGTGCCTCCCATCCTGGAAGCCCTCTCCCACCCACCTCTCCTGCTCTCCCCTGGCATCCCTCCTATGCCCCCAGGACCAACGAAACCAGGAGAGGACCTCTGAAGGCGTAGGACCCAGCTGGAGAGCCAGGCAGTTTTCCTGGGCCAATTGGGCAGGGGAAACGCCAAAGGTGTTCCCCCTTATCCGAGCCCTTGTGGATCCTTCCAGGGGTGGGAGCCCTTCCCCCCTCCCAGCCACCCCTCAGGGACATCAGTCCTGTCCAGCCTTCCCTTCTCCTCCTCCCTCAGTTCCCCCATGTCTTACCTGGTCACTTGGGGGTTCCTCCCATCTCCTTGGGCATAAAGACCCCCCACCAGCATCTGGCAGGAGCCATAGTTGTGGGGAGACATGAACTCTGCATCTTCCCATGCTGCCATCTTGACTCCACCTCAGTCATTAATTCTTGAGCCAGGCTTTTGTGAATCAGGGGAGACCTTGGACACTATAGCTTTTCTGTAAGGATGAGGCAGACAGAGGACACAGGTGGAGGGGTTTCTCCCAGGAAGACCTCATAGGGTCCTTCTGGTTTACATAACCTAGAATTGGAAAAGAGGGAAAACTAAATTTTTATATTTCCACATTTTGAATTTTGTACTTTGTGCTTATATTACCTATTCAAATAATAAATAAAAGTTTTCAACTGAGTATTGACTCTCAGGATGTCAGGGTGGTAGTAGTGTACCAACAGGGATAATTTCTTATTTTCAACCAAATAAGAGATTGAAAATATGTCTAAAAACAACAACAAGAAAAATAGGAGGAAAGAAACTGTAATCGGTTTGTGTTTCTGAAGGAAAAAGGACAATGAACTGCTTTATTATATATGTACATAGACTAGCCTATTCTTCTAAATTAGCCTACCCCTGATAATCCTTCTATGAGTAATCAAATTTTTTCTCAGGCTTTTCATTTTTATAACACCAGTGAAATAGGTTAGCTCAACAGCAATTTGCAATAGTTCTATTAAATATGAGGTATATTTCTTTTTCTTTCCACCAAGATAGTAGGCATCTTAGAAGCAATGATTGTGTCACTGTGCTCCACCTAGAGTCAACATCTGGTCAGGGTTCCAGAGCAGCCAACAAGAAAGTTCACACTCATCTGTGGATACAGATATGAATTCTACATCAGAGTTGTATATTCCAAGGAAATTTAGGCCCCATTTATATTTTTGTGTTTGATAGCTGGTCTTTGGTTGAAATTCTGTGGACCAATAGCCAGGTAATATATATCTATACAATTCAGCCCGTTGTGAATTAATAACTACAGAATTTAGAGAAGTTAGTAAAAAGGATGAATTTTTTTTTGGAATACAGATCTAAATAAAAGGCATGACACACTACTTATTAACACAGCATTCTCTGACTTTCCCAAGTATTATAACATGCTAATAATTTGGCTTACCTAAAATAACTATCCAAGCAAAATAGATTCTAAGAAATAGCCATTGTAGATGGATATTAGGTATTCATTGTTTGAATACCTAAATATCAAATATATTAGATATTCATTGTTTGAACTAGCTAAATTTTCTAAAAATTTCCAGTTATTCCCAGAAAATATTCTAGCAATTGAGTCTTTTTCATTTACAAAGATAATGTAGCATTACTTATAAATCAGAGACAGTCTGTAGAACTCCATACAGATTTATTACTATTAGCTGTTATGATAGTGGTCTTTTTTTTTTTTTAACATCTTTATTGGGTATAATTGCTTTACAATGGTGAGTTCGTTTCTGCTTTATAACAGAGTGAATCAGTTATACATATACATATGTTCCCATATCTCTTCCCTCTTTATCTCCCTCCCTCCCACCCTCCCTATCCCACCCCTCCAGACAGCCACCAAGAACCGAGCCGGTTTCCCTGTGCCATGCGGCTGCTTCCCACTGGCTATCTACCTTACGTTTGTTAGTATATATATGTCCATGTCTCTCTCTCGCCCTA
>NW_006788741.1:1169578-1221934 GCF_000442215.2 Lipotes vexillifer | reverse complement strand
ATGGTTGTTAGTATTTGCCTTATGTATTGAGGTGCTCCTATGTTGGGGGCATAAGTATTTACAATTGTTATATCTTCTTCTTGGATCGATCCCTTAATCATTATGTAGTGTCCTTCTTTGTCTCTTCTGATAGTCCTTATTTTAAAGTCTATTTTGTCTGATATGAGAATTGCTACTCCAGCTTTCTTTTGGTTTCCATTTGCATGGAATATCTTTTTCCATCCCCTTACTTTCAGTCTGTATGTGTCTCTAGGTCTGAAGTGGGTCTCTTGTAGACAGCATATATATGGGTCTTGTTTTTGTATCCATTCAGCCAATCTGTGTCTTTTGGTGGGAGCATTTAGTCCATTTACATTTAAGGTAATTATCGATATGTATGTTCCTATTCCCATTTTCTAAATTGTTTTGGGTTCGTTATTATAGGACTTTTCCTTCTCTTGTGTTTTTGTCTAGAGCAGTTCCTTTAGCATTTGTTGTAAAGCTGGTTTGGTGGTGCTGAACTCTCTCAGCTTTTGCTTGTCTGTAAAGGTTTTAATTTCTCCATCAAATCTGAATGAGATCCTTGCTGGGTAGAGTAATCTTGGTTGCAGGTTTTTCTCCTTCATCACTTTCAGTATGTCCTGCCACTCCCTTCTGGCTTGTAGAGTTTCTGCTGAGAGATCAGCTGTTAACCTTATGGGGATTCCCTTGTGTGTTATTTGTTGTTTTTCCCTTGCTGCTTTTAATATGCTTTCTTTGTATTTAGTTTTTGACAGTTTGATTAATATGTGTCTTGGCGTATTTCTCCTTGAATTTATCCTGTATGGGACTCTCTGTGCTTCCTGGACTTGATTAACGATTTCCTTTCCCATATTAGGGAAGTTTTCAACTATAATCTCTTCAAATATTTTCTCAGTCCCTTTCTTTTTCTCTTCTTCTTCTGGAACCCCTATAATTCGAATGTTGGTGCGTTTAATGTTGTCCCAGAGGTCTCTGAGACTGTCCTCAGTTCTTTTCATTCTTTTTTCTTTATTCTGCTCTGCAGTAGTTATTTCCACTATTTTATCTTCCAGGTCACTTATCCGTTCTTCTGCCTCATTTATTCTGCTATTGATCCCATCTAGAGTATTTTTCATTTCATTTATTGTGTTGTTCATCATTGTCTGTTTCATCTTTATTTCTTCTAGGTCCTTGTTAACTGCTTCTTGCATTTTGTCCATTCTATTTCCAAGATTTTGGATCATCTTTACTATCATTATTCTGAACTCTTTTTCAGGTAGACTGCCTATTTCCTCTTCATTTGTTAGGTCTGGTGGGTTTTTATCCTGCTCCTTCATCTGCTGTGTGTTTTTCTGTCTTCTCATTTTGCTTATCTTACTGTGATTGGGTTCACCTTTTTGCAGGCTGCAAGTTCGTAGCTCCCGTTGTTTTTGATGTCTGTCTCCAGTGGCTAAGGTTGGTTCAGTGCGTTGTGTAGGCTTCCTGGTGGAGGGGACTAGTGGCTGTGTTGTGGTGTATGAGGCTAGATCTTGTCTCTCTAGTGGGCAGGTCCACGTCTGGTGGTGTGTTTTGGGGTGTCTGTGGACTTATTATGATTTTAGGCAGCCTCTCTGCTAGTGGGTGGGGTTGTGTTCCTGTTTTGCTATATGGTTGGCATAGGTTGTCCAGCACTGTAGCTTGCTGGTCGTTGAGCGAAGCTGGGTGCTGGTGTTGAGATGGAGATCTCTGGGAGATTTTCGCCGTTTGATATTATGTGGGGCTGGGAGGTCTCTTCTTGACGAGTGTTCTGAAGTTGGCTCTCCCACCTCAGAGGCAGAGTCCTGACTCCTGGCTGGAGCAGCAAGAGCCTTTCATCCACTCGGCTCAGAATAAAAGAAAGGGAGAGAAAGTAGAGAGAATTAGTAGAAGTAGGAGGAAATAAGAAAGAAAGAAAGCAAGCAAGAAAGAAAGGAGAGAAGGAAGGAAGGAGGGAAGGAAGAAAGAAAGAAGAAAAGAAAGGAAGAAGGCAAGAAGGAAAGAAAGGAGGGAGGGAGGGAGGAGGGAAGGAAGGAAGGAATGAGGGAAGGAAGGAAAAAATACAGAAAGAAAGAAGATACAGTAAAATAAAATAAAGTATAATAAAGTTATTGAAGTAAAAAAATAATTATTTAGAGAAAAAAAAAAAGGGACGGATAGAACCTTAGGACAAATGGAGGAAGCAAAGTTATAGAGACACAATCTTACATAGAAGCATACACATATACCCTCACAAAAAGAGGTAAAGTGGACAAAATCATAAAACTTGCTCTCCAAGTCCACCTCCTCAATTTGGGACGATTCTTTGTCTCAAAAAGGGAAGGAAGGAAGGAAAGATAGAAAGAAGTTAAAGTATAATAGAGTTCTTTAAATTAAAATTAATCATTAAGAAAAAAATTAAAAAAAAAAAAAACAACGGACGGATAGAACGCTGGGACAAATGGTGGAAGCAAAGTTATAGAGACACAATCTTACATAGAAGCATACACATATACCCTCACAAAAAGAGGTAAAGTGGAAAAAATCATAAAACTTGCTCTCCAAGTCCACCTCCTCAATTTGGGACAATTCTTTGTCTCAAAAAGGGAAGGAAGGAAGGAAAGATAGAAAGAAGGTAAAGTATAATAGAGTTCTTTAAATTAAAATCAATTATTAAGAAAAAAATTTTAAAAAAAAAGGATCGGATAGAACGCTGGGACAAATGGTGGAAGCAAACCTATACAGACAAGATCTCACACAGAAGCATACACATACACATTCACAAAAAGAGGAAAAGGGGAAAAAATCATAGATCTTGCTCTAGAAGTCCGCCTCCTCAATTTGGGATGATTCGCTGTCTATTCATGTATTCCACAGAGGCAGGGTACATCAAATTGATTGTGTAGCTTTAATCCGCTGTTTCTGAGGCTGCTGGGAGAGATTTCCCTTTTTCTTCTTTGTTCTCACAGCTCACAGGGGCTCAGCTTTCGATTTGGCCCTGCCTCTGCGTGTAGGTCGCTGGAGGGCGTCTGTTTTTTGCTCAGACAGGACGGGGTTAAAGGAGCCGCTGACTCGGGGGCTCTGGCGCACTCAGGCCGGGGGCAGGGAGGGGCACGGAGTGCGGGGCGGGCCTGCGGCGGCAGAAGTCGGCGTGACGTTGCAGCAGCCTGAGGCCCGCCGTGTGTTCTCCCTGAGAAATTGTCCCTGGGTCCCGGGAACCTGGCAGTGGCGGGCTGCACAGGCTCCCCGGAAGAGGGGTGGGGATAGTGACCTGTGCTCGCACACAGGCCCCTTGGTGGCGGCAGCAGCAGCCTTAGCGTCTCCCGCCCGTCTCTGGTTTCCGAGCTTTTAGCCGCGGCTCGCGCCCGTTTCTGGAGTTCCTTTAGGCAGCGCTCTTAAAACCCCTCTCCTCGCGCACCAGGAAACACAGAGGCAAGAAAAAGTCTCTTGCCTCCTCAGCAGGTGCAGCCTTTTCCCCGGACTCCCTCCCGGCTAGCCGTGGCGCACTAACCCCTTCGGGCTATGTTCAAGTCGCCAACCCCAGTCCTCTCCCTGAGCTCCGACCTAAACCGAAACCGAGCCTCAGCTCGCAGCCCCTCCCGCCTCGGCGGGCGAGCACACAAGCCTCTCGGTCTGGTGAGCGCCGGTCGGCACCGATCCTCTATGCGGGAATCTCTCCGCTTTGCCCTCCGCGCCCCTGTTGCTGCGCTCCCCCCCGCGGCTCCGAAGCTCCCCGCTCTGCCTCACGCAATCTCTGCCCACGAAGGGGCTTCCTAGTGTGTGGAGACCTTTCCTCCTTCACAGCTCCCTCCCACTGGTGCAGGTGCCGTCCCTATTCTATTGTCTCTGTTTTTAATTAATTTTTTCTTTTGCCCTACCCAGATACGTGGGGAGTTTCTTGCCTTTTGGGAGGTCTGAGGTCTTCTGCCAGCATTCAGTAGGTGTTCTGTAGGAGTTGTTCCACATGTAGATGTATTTCTGGTGTATTTGTGGGGAGGAAGGTGATCTCCGCGTCTTACTCCTCCGCCATCTTATGATAGTGGTCTTATTTTCTGTATTCCCAAACATCATGTGTGGGGTAGAGCTGGGGACAGAGAAAAGAAGAAAAATGGAATAAAGCCACTTCTCAACAGTCAAAAGTTTACTTTCAGCAGTGTCTCCACCCTCAATTAGTGACCTTCAACATGCTGAGAAAACTTAAGTATTACTTCTTAAAGTTTGTAAACTCCAGTCTAAAATGTGAAATTAAATAGGATTGCAAAGGTCATTCATTTTTTTTCTGAAACTATTGTGTTTCAAGGGTTATGTCAATACTGCCATTAGTAATGGGAGTACAGGAGAAAATTTGAGCCCAGTAGAACACAGAAAATGCAGAGTAGTGTAAAGTACATGGTTCCAGGCTCTATCACCTATTAGCTCTATGACCTTGACAATTCAAATTTTCTGAACAGTAATGTTTTAACCCTTCAAGTATATGAGGATACCTAACATACCTGCCGTTTCTTCTTTGTCAAAAATTTATAGATATATTTAGAAGGTAATTGCTCATAAAGAAAATATATCTTAAGATTATTCCCCCTAAAAAAAGATTAAAGTTGATAAAAGGAATAGATTTACTATAAGAACATATGTCTATGTTAATATGTTCAGCTACTGAGATATTCCTTCAATCCAGTGGAGAATTGTTCTCTAGATTGCAACTTCTGTTGCTTTTATTTCATCTAATTAAAAGAGAAAAGTGACAAAAATTCTATTGTTAAAATTTTCAAATTGAGTAAAACGTTCAATATTATCCTGTCAAGTATTAAATAGCATTGTCCAAGACCCTGGAAAATGATGGTAGGTAGATGGGACCAATAACCAAAATGCTGATTGTCCAGTTAGTGATAGAACCAGGGAAGGGACTCATGTTGATTGCCAAACTGTTAGTAATGACACAATAGAAAGAGAAAGAGCAAATGTGCTGTAAGTGCTCTCATTATCATTGGAATTTTTGTTTACACTTATCTTTATAACAGACACCTTGGTAGCTGAAAAAAATAGCTTGTGTCTAGAAGAAATATTTTAATAGTTTTTAATAGTCAAGTCATTTCAGTTTATATATATGTAACAAGAAAAATTTTAGAGCTCTATGTTTAATTTTGATTTTCAGAAATATTAAGTGATGAAACTAAGCAGAACTCAACTTCTTTAAAATGAGAAGTAGTAGTTAATGAACAGATTTTAAAATTTGAATCTGGGAAAGTGATTATTTGGGACACTTAGGATTATAAAACTATTTAAAATTGTCCCTTGGTATTCAGAAGGAATTGGTTCTAGACCCCACCCACCACTCCCTTCCATATCCCTTTTGATATGGATATCAAAATCCATAGATGCTCAAGCCCCTCAAATAATGACATAGTATTTACATATACCCTGTGTCCATTATCCTGTATACTTTGTCACCCCTAGATTATTTATAATACCTAATAATACCTAATATAAATTATATGTAAATAGTTGTAAATACAATATAAAATGTTATGTAAATATTTTCTGGGTACCACAAACCCAAGTTTTGCTTTTTGAAACTTTCTGGATTTTTTTTCCAAATATTTTTGACCTGTGGTTAGTTGAATCATTGAATGCAGACCTCATGGATACGTAGGGCCAACTGTTCTTGGCTTCACAAGTAATAGTTTTAGAATTAACTGGGATATGGGGTTTAAAATGGTACTATCTTCTCATTTGTCCCTTCCACTCTACTCCATTTCTAGTAAATAACAGAAAAATATTTTCCTAAATAGATAAAGTGAGTAGCATTAATGTGATAACCAAAATTTCTAAAATCAGTCAGATACAATTCTAAGACTTCGCAAATAATATTTGGGTAAGAAAAACCTGTATCTCATGTTATTAAATCTGCTTTGATTGAACTTTGTGACAGAGAGAAGTGTAGTGATTTGTTTTCTACCTGGAGTTTTTTTTTTTTTTCTGGAAATGCTAATAATTGTGTCTTATAATAGATTAAATTAACTTAACAGATATCAAAAATTCATAATTGTCTTTCTTTGTAATATTTGATACATTATATTTTCTGGAAATTTTGCTATTACATATAAAATTTCAAATTTATTGCCTTAAAACCATGACAGTGTGTACCAACAGACTCTGAAGCTATCCTGGGTAACATGCCTAGCTCAAACAAATTACAATAGCCATGGATTTTTAAAGAATCTATTTTTATAGAATGAGAAATGAGGAGAGGAATTAGAACCAAATTTCCTCCAGAAACTTGGTACTCTTGAAGACCAAGACTTCATAACAGAGATGATTCACTCTTATACTGGACTCTGTAAGAAAACATTTCCCCTGAAAATTTGCAATCCCTGGACCATTCTGTTGTCAATTAAATAAATTTACATTTGAGTTTACACTACTTGTAGCTTAGGAACTGCTACATTAAGAAACTGACTTACAAAGTAAGCTTGAATTGCTACTATCACTGGAGTAACTTAAAAAAGAAAAAGAAATATGCCCTCTTGCAAAATCAGCATGCCAAAAATTGAACCTAATTTTAGTTAGTATAGTGACTGAAAATCAGAATCTATTATCAATTAACAGATATTAATGAGCATTTTTAAACATAGTTCCCACTTTCTCAGATCTTACAGCTAGGACAGTGAAGGGTTTTGAAGAATGTGATATAAAGGAGCACATTATAGACACTTAAGGAGTTAATTTGGAGAACTTTTTTTTTTGGGGGGGTGGATAAATTAAGAATGTTCCAAGCAGAACTAATAGGATGTTTAGAGATCTCAAAGTAGAAGTCACCATGGCTCAAAGTGTTAGAAAAATGTCTAGTAGAACCACAGTAGAGATAGAAATTGGGATAGTGGTCTGAGATGAGGCTGGAAAGGTAGGCAAAGGCTTTTATACAGGGCTTTTAGGCTCAAATGTATGTGCTGAAAATGTTCAAAGTTAATAGTGTTTAAATAGACTGTTTCTTCATGGACTTTACAACTGTAAAAAACAAGAGTGAAAAAAATAGAGATAGAGAAATGTAGTTGAGAGGTAAAATCATGGACTTATATTTTCAATGTTTTATACTTTCTACCGAGTTTATGGTTTTGAATACCGAGCTGTCAATATCGGAGATAAGCCAGATTGAAGCTATGACCATGCATTTGTTTACTAAGGATTACCATAGATATGAGTGTGGTGTATGTCTCTGTCCATGTAAGGACATCTATTTGTCATTACCTCAGATATCAATGGACTTGGGTGCACTTATGAAGGATGATGTGATAGTTAATGATCTCAGATGGGTGAGACTTAAAAGAGTACTAGTCACCCAAATGTTGCCCTTTTAACATTAAGAAAGAAAGAAGAAGGAAAAACAAAAAACAAACAAACAAAAAAACTACTACTCAGAGACCAGCTAAAAATAAAACAAGACAAAGAAAACAAAGAGAAAACATGTAGAGTTTTTTGGAAGGTAATGACATCTTTTTCTGGATGGAGTCCTTTTATTCCATTCCCTGTCACTTTTCCTGAATGAATGTTCTGTGCTGTTTGTTCTCAGAAATAAGAAACAGCCTTTATTTAGCCTAAGCCTTAGGCACTCATCAAACCTCTTGAGTATCGCGATAGAGTCATCTGGCATTCTGCTTCTTCTTATACTTTCATAACTCTGTAAATAGTTCATGCTTCTCTAAATTTCTGACTGGAAAATAACTGAAGGGTCTCTAAGTATCAATCTTGGCTATTTCTTGACATTTCTAAGAGAAGTTTCTGGACTTTTCAGCTTTCTTCCAGTAAAACGAACTGGAACACTTCACACATAATGGAGGATAACCACCATTTTCAGGTCTGGAATTCAGTGAATTGCTAAGAATAACTAAGGACAACTATGTTTAAAACCTTTTTCCACCCAAATCCCTTCTATCATGATGAGGCATAAGTGGTCTTTTACCTTTCAATTTAGTGCTTACCCTTATTAAATTTACCAGTCAATTGGCTAATATTTAGAGAAAGAGCATCTGCTCTACGTATTACCAGAGTTGCCACCAGATCCTTCTCAAAACTCACCAATCCCTCCTTTGAACAGGAACTAACATATATCTTTAGGTCACAGGGTCTGGACACAAAGGAAGTTATAGGAAGAGAAAAAGAAAAACTGGATAGAACAAGCTGAAACCAAAATGGCTACAAATATGACCTCCAACAGACACTGAGTCTCATTCTATGCTGATTTTACTATATAGTATACTAAATGACACACCTACAGGTGACTATGACAGGATGTCACAAACCAAAAAAGGACAGAAAAGGGGTGGTACCCCATTTCCATGGAAGCCCTGCTTCTTTCCCAGAAAACCAATGTACATGCCTCACAATCATTAGTCTCACTCCTACTCCCATCGTCCTTATCCCTTAAAAGCAAATCCCGCTCACCATTAAGGTGAGAAGTTGATTTGTGAAATAAGTTTCTACTTCTTCATTATCTGACAATTGAATAAAGCTGCTTCAATCTCAGCTTCCGTTTTATTTTGGCTGCATGAACTCAAATGGAGAAAGAACCTTCCCCACTAAGGCAGAGGACCTCAGCAGGGCTAGGGAGCAAGCAGGGGTCCATAAGACTTAATTTGGTAAAGTATACATAACAGTGCTTTGGGAAAATTCCTTTAAAATAGTCAAGTAATTACATGAATGTTCACAGAATGCATATATCTGTAAGTTATTCCATTCATATAATCTTTTCAAGAAATAATACTTATTCTGATAATACTATTATTAATAAAAAATATTTTTGAACCATTTGTTTGGAGATGTCTTTAGACTCAAATTACAATCTCATGTTTGCACAGTTATAGCTAATATAGATGAGTAAATAAGAGATGATAAGTCCACCATAGTTTAGAGTAGGAAAAAATCATTTCAGTAGAGATTGACTAAGGAATGACAGGGGGGGGGGCTTCCCTGGTGGCGCAGTGGTTGAGAGTCTGCCTGCCGATGCAGGGGACACGAGTTCGTGCCCCGATCTGGGAAGATCCCACATGCCGTGGAGCGGCTGGGCCCGTGAGCCATGGCCGTTGAGCCTGCACGTCCAGAGCCTGTGCTCTGCAATGGGAGAGGCCACAACAGTGAGAGGCCCGCGTAACGCAAAAAAAAAAAAAAAAAAGATTAAAAGGAATGACAGGGCATCTGTTCCACACAGAGCAATCAGCTCACTGCTTTAAGGGAATATTTTTAAAGTAACTTGTTCATTATAAAACTATATAACAGAATATGAGCATCCATGAATGATTTTCTTTACAGAATTATCTAGGTAAGAAATATAATACTATGATTGATAAAATATTCTTAAATCAGTCATTTAGTGTGCCTTTGGACTCAGTTTACAAGTAATGTGAAAGATTTAATCTCATTTTTGTTTGGTTATAGTTAATGCAGGACACTAAATGAAAAGATAAATCCTAATATAATTCAGAGCTAAGAGATAGCATTTCAATAGAGATTGGCCAAGAAATTATCTATGAAAGAAGTAAGATTTAAATTAGACCTTGGATACAAGTACCATCTGGAGATGTGTAGAGAGTTAAAGATAGCACTCTATGCAGAAAAACCTGTGTAAACAAAGGCATCAATATTGGACAACTCAGATTCTGCTCATGAGAGAGTAAATAGATGAAAACAAATATGTAAGGGAAGACTGAAAAACAAAATTAGGGTAATAGTTTGTATGAAATTGTGGAGAGCAGTGGGCATATATGAGTTTTGATTAGCATGATGCCACTGGTAGCCATACACCACATTCAAACACCATTTTTATTATTTTGCTATAAGGCTTTCCATTAGTCGTTTGATGAGATTCATTGTTTGGTAATACTTCAGTCTTTATGCTGCTTTCATTAGCTAGTATAAGCGAGATTCCTATTAAAGATTTTTTTATTTCCTATAACATTTCTATTTTAATTTGTTAGATATTTATAGTTTAAAATATTTCATGAAGACCCTATGACCTTTGGAAGATCAGAATAGGAGAGGTATGAAAAACAAGTGACTCCATTCATTAAAATGTGAAAAAGTAGCTTATTTTCCCAAGAGTGGTGCATGAAAGGCCACTGTGTAGGTTACATAATCTTGCAAAGAAAAAAACAAGGCCTGTTTTTCACCAAAGCGGATCTGTTGGAGTTTTCTTCTAGTCCCTACTTCATTCTTTAATTCACAATTGTATGTCTTCTTTATTCTTCTTGTTTTACATTGTTTACTATTTCTTCCTGTCTTGACTCTTATTCCACTAACTTGTTCTAAAGCCTCAAAATTTCCCACCTACACCATTATGTTAGTCACCACAACAATGCTTAGGGCAGGTTATAATATATAGGCATATATTGCCTTTATCTGCCATATTCCCTTTGTGAGTACTTTTCAAACATCTTTCAGTGTTTGGTACTTTCTTCATTCCTGATCTTTCACTATGTCCATGACCTCAAGTGAAATCACTGTAACACTTTTACTAAGTATGATGAGAGATTGGACATGATAATATTATGGGACTCTCTAAAGGAAAGAACAAATCTGAACTAGAAATCATTATGCAAGGCTTCCTAGTGGAGAAGAAACCTAAGGTTAGCCAAAGTGATAATCAGGAGCTACCCAGGCAAAATGTTGAGGTAAATAAATGCTGTCAGAAAGCATGGAATAAGCAAGTATTCAGAGGAGAAAGAGCTGACGGTTGTGAGGGAACTGCAGGTGACTTGGCAGAGGTGGCATATGGGCAGTAAATCTGAGATGGGTGTGAGGAATGAGGCTGACAGGGTAATCAAGGCCTGGGTTGTGAAAGGACATGGATGCCATAGGATAGATGATGTCTTATCCTGAAGGTAAAAAGTTGCTACCGACAAATTTTAAGGAGGAATATTTCATGAAAACATGCAAAGTTTTAGGAAGATTTTTCTAGCTTCAAGGTAGAGATTGTGTTAGGAGTGCTCAAGACAGGAAATAAGGAGTTCCACTAAGAAGATATTTTAATATTCTGAATGAGAGATGATAGAACCCTGACTCGGAAATATGGTAGAAGGAATGGGATGAAAGAGAATACTCTAGTGATGCTATGGGCGTAAAATCAACAGCATCTTGTGGTTAATTGAATGTGAGTACTGAGTGAAAATAAAATTTAATCTCTGAGAACTAAAAAGTATAATATGGGCTTCCCTGGTGGTGCAGTGGTTGAGAGTACGCCTGCCGATGCAGGGGACACAGGTTCGTGACCCGGTCCGGGAGGATCCCACATGCTGCCAAGCGGCTAGGACCGTGAGCCATGGCCACTGAGCCCGTGCGCCCGGAGCCTGTGCTCCGCGATGGGAGAGGCCACAACAGTGAGAGGCCCGCGTACCGCAAAAAAAAAACCCAAAAAAACCCAAAATAACAAAATAAAAATTATAATATATGTAATGTTTTTCTTCAAGCTAGTGTTCAGAAATATTAGTTTTGATTTAAATTCTGTTTATACCATAGTGTTCTGTCCATTATAGGGATAGAATTTTGTGTAATTTTGTAAAATTGACTTCCACTTAATCTGTGTTTGTTTCTAGTACATTTTTAAAGATTCTTAATTATGTGTCTGGTTTGATGAATTTCTACGATAATGTCTACCAACTGTCTTTATCCAGGTATTACTAGACTGGCAACGGCTTCTATTTCTGTAGGTTGAGAGTCTCTCTCTCTCTCTCTCTTTCTCCCCTCTCCTTCTTCTCCCCTCCCCGTCCCTATCTTTCTCTCTCTAATTACTTTCAATACTTTCATTTCATCTCTTCTCATTGCTTTCTTATTTCCAGGCGGTAATGACTGGGATTTAATCCTAATTGGATCCAAGCTGAGGCCAGATCATTTCTTTCACAAATTATGGGCCCCGTTTCATACCAATTCACTTTGGTGGGTGTGTATGTGTATGTGGAGTGGTGGTATTTTTGAGCCCCTTGTATGGTGGGCTACATAGATACAGTAATATAAATTTTTTTAAGTAGAATTTTTTGAAGAAATAACAGCAATTCATATCCTATAAGAAGCCTATAAATAATGTTTTCTTTCTCCTTCAGTCTTTGCCAGACTGGCTAAGCTGCCATGACTTAAAAGAAGGGTCTGCAAAATGATCTGAGACAGCAGAAATAAGCCTGTTTCTTATACTGAGACACAGGATTTATTAGATCCACTTTAGAGATTCTGTGAAAAGTTTTAATTTTAAATGGATTTTTAAATGTCCTCCCCCTTTTCTTCTTTTAAAATCAATATTTTCTGCCTCTTGTCTGTATGTTTTAAGTGTTAACCCACAAATTGAATATACCCTGTGCTTGGCAAATGAATATTAAATGATTTTTCCTGGAAAATGTGTTTGCTCTTTAAATTTGACAGTCATTGCTTATATGGTAAATGTTGTCGGTGCCAAGAACTATCTGGCATGCTGCCAGCTACAGGTCCATTATTTTCATTGCCTTTAACCTGTAATAAATATTTACTGCTTTCCATAGAAAGAGACTGCGTAGGTAAGCTGTATGAAAAGTAAGTTTATTCTTCTGAACCTTAGTTTCTGCTTTCACATCTAAAAGATAACATTAAATGCTTCCTCTGTGTACTACTGTCTTTACAAAACTGTTTCTTACCACTTATTTTGTGAAATGCTCACATCAGCCAAATCATGTCTATTTGAAATGAAAGTTTGAATTTATGACTAAGTGAGACCCAAATTCTGCTTCATCGTGGAGTTATCTCCATTTTTTGTTTTGTCATTGGGAGAAGGTTCTGAATTGTAATAGAATTTTTTGAGAAATGTATGCCTTTAAGTATCAAATCAGCAGGATTTGCTCCAGGAATTTGGAGAAGAACTAAGCCTATAGGTAAAAATGTAGAGATCTAATTAGGAAGAGGCAGAATACAACGGCTAGGAGGATGCTTTGATGTTTTAGATATGCAAGCTGTCAATGGGGACCCACTGAAAATTATTAACTGAGGCATGGCATATAAATGTCATTGTGAAATGATTACTCTGATGATAGGTGGAGACTGAAATGGTAGAGTCAGGAAAAGTGGGGTTTAATATAAACACATATAGTAATTGAAAGAAATACAGCAATATTGTACATCAGGAATATTATAATAGTGTGTTTGTGTAAATACTGAGGTACATGGATTTTTATTGTGAGAATTTTTATACTAACAAATATTTGGAAAGAGCTTAAATTGTCAAAAGTCAGGGATTGGTAAAAGAAATATGCTACTCTCCACTCTAATGAAGCCACTGAATTTGATTTCTAAAAAGCATATTTAGTACACAATGTTCATGGTACATGGTTGACATAGAATAATGTTCATGACACATTAAGTGAAAAATTGCATATCTATAAGACAGATTCATATTATATACAAATAAACACATCTAGATGGAAACACTAAAATGTTATCTCTAAATGATCAAGTTATAGTTGATTTTATTTTCTCCTTTTATTGATATTTAGATTTATTTTCTAAATTTTTATAACAAGTGAGTAGTGTAGGCCTAATTTCTGTACTTGTCCACATGATAAAATATTATAATGCAGCACTATGGATGTGGTCATGAAATTTGAGAGAAGGGCAAAGGTTTGGAAGTCAGTGTTAGATTGAACTGGAATTTGATGACATTGAGTTCATCTAGAAATCTAATAAATTTCATGTGATTGACCAATGTCACCACCAATGAAGCTCTACAATGCAGTCATTTCTCAAATATTAACTTTATGTGTATCACAGCCTTACTTCATGGGAGAGAAAATGTGTGAAGAAAGAAAACAGCATTACAGTCAAGGAACTTTTGTATGGTAATGTCTTATAGTATAGTCTCTAACTACATGGGATAATTATATCGGGCAAGGATAATCACTAGAAAACCTTTGAAGTTTTCAGCTACAAAGAAATTACATCTCTTTCCAAATAAAAGTTTGAACTCCCTTATATTCTAACAAAAAATATTTTCAGTTAAAATAGACAATGAATTAAGTGAAAATATATGCATCAGCCAAACATCATGTATGCTTAGTATAAAAAATTTTTTTTTCAGTCACAGACAAAATACACCAACCAGTGCATTATGATTTATTTCATTCAAAAAATATTTTCATTATCTATATTGTGCAAGGCACTGTGTTAAGCCCTGCAGAGCATACAAAACTTATGAAATACAGTATGATCTCAAGGAGGTAATAGTCAGATGAAATGACATAAGTATTGATAGCGAGAAAGCAAGGTAAATATAACAAGGTAACTATAACATCAATAAGAATATACAGACAACTAGTTTAACTGAATAAGAAACAGAACTCTTTAAGTTTTAGATTTTCATAAGAAGCTGAGAACAATACAATAGGTATTGAGTACCCTGCCTCTTCAGAGGGTGGTAGTAGATGCAAGACTTTCCAAGAAACTATGAGACCTGTTATGCCATCATTAGCCTACCATGTTCCTATAGACAAAAGTAACCCACTTTACTGAATGGAAAGTTTTCAGCTCAAAGGGAAGTTGTATAAAGGAGGATTTTGAGAAACTGGAAGAAGTGAATTATGTTCTCAATTATTAAGTATGTAACTGGCAACAGATAGCGACCAAAAAAACCTGACAGATCAGCTCCTCAGGAGTCATAGGTCTTGAGTGAGTAGCAGTAAGAATCTACATACATAATTTTAATTGTCATAAGAAAATATTAATTTCTAATTTTGACTATGGAGTATATATTCACAGTGCCAAATTCAAGCGATTGCTGATGGTTTCAAAATACTGCTTCATTCAGTAGATATAAAATTTACAGCTACATGGATCATATAACTAAGTCCTTAAGAGTTTAAGTCATATGATACATGAGGCATAAACTCTATATATATACACACACACACACACACACACACATATATTAAGATTTAGAACAATGATTCGGCGATATGAAGAGTTAGATGATTTTTTTCAGAACAAGCTTTGTTCTCACAGGTTATACCTATTTTATAATAACAAGAAATCACAAGGATTTGAGGAGCAATCTATTTATTTTTAGTAGAATGGGGTAAAATTCTGCCATTGTGCATTTCAAATCAGGGAAAGGGAAGCTGAATTATTTAATATATATTTTTGAGACAAATAGCTCACTGTTTGGAAAAAACAAAGCAAAACCCCTACCTCATTCTTTGTAACTTCCATATTGCTCAAATGGGTAAAATACTTAAATACAAAAATAATCCATAAAAAATAGCAGAAGAAACCTTCCTAGGGTTTAATTTTTTGAAATTACTCTATGAATGGGGAAGGCCTGATTACAGTAATAACTTCAGACAATATAAAAGATAAATGTGAAAATATAAACATTTTAAAGAGTTTTTATGGGACACACACTCCAAGTCAAATACATAGAAAAAGTTGTTCTATATCTGTCATAGATACACAGTTCCTGAGGTGGCTCCTAATGATGCTTATCCTCGTGTATTATCCTTCTCTTAAATGTGGTCTGACTCTGGTGACAGTTTCCAACAAATAGAAAAAGCTAAAATGATGGATGTTATGTTCATGATTAAATAATAAAGGACTGTACCTTCCTTTCTCTGGCTTCAACACCTTAGACTGTTGCCATGTCATGAGGACATTCAGGGAGCCAGTGGAGAGCCCTATGTGACAAAGAAACAAGACCTGACAGCAACAACATGAGCAATCTTGGAAGGGGACTGTCCCCCAGTTGAGCTTTGAGATGACTGCAACCCCTGCCAATATTTTGATGGCAGCCTGCCTGAGAGCTGGAGCCTGAGGCTTTGACACTCCCAGCTAAGTTGCACCTGTTTTCCTATATCTGTTTCCACAGAAACTGAGATAATAAATGTCTGTTGTTCTAAGCTGCTAAAGTTTTTGGACTATTTGTTACACAGAAATAGGTAATTAATAAAACTCTTAACTCTTTTTTTGTTTAAACATCTTTATTGGAGTATAATTGCTTTACAATGGTGTGCTAGTTTCTGTTTTTTAACAAAGTGAATCAGTTATACATATACATATGTTCCCATACCTCTTCCTTCTTGCATCTCCCTCTCTCCCACCCTGCCTATCCCCCATCTCTAGGTGGTCACAAAGCACCAAGCTGATCTCCCTGTACTATGCGGCTGCTTTCCACTAGCTATCCATTTTACGTTTGGTAGCGTATATATGTCCGTACCACTCTCTCTCTTTGTCACAGCTTACCCTTACCCTCCCCATATCCTCAAGTCCATTCTCTAGTAGGTCTGTGTCGTTATTCTCGCCTTACCCCTAGGTTCTTCATGACCTTTTTTCTTTTCTTCTTAGATTCCATATATATGTATTAGCATGCGGTATTCGTTTTTCTCTTTCTGACTTACTTCACTCTGTATGACAGACTCTAGTTCCATCCACCTCACTGCAAATAACTGTTTCGTTTCTTTTTATGGCTGAGTAATATTGCATTGTATATACGTGACACATCTTCTTTATGCATTCCTCTGTTGATGGACACTTAGGTTGCTTCCATGTCCTGGCTATTGTAAATACAACTGCAATGAACATTTTGGTACATAACTCTTTTTGAATTATGGTTTTCTCAGGGTATATGCCCAGTAGTGGGATTGCTGGGTCGTATGGTAGTTCTATTTGTAGTTTTATAAGGAACTTCCATACTGTTCCCCACAGTGGCTGTATCAATTTACATTTCCACCAACCGTGTAAGAGGGTTCCCTTTTCTCCACAGTCTCTACAGCATTTATTGTTTGTAGATTTTGGTGATGGACATTCTGATCAGTGTGAGATGATATCTCATTGTAGTTTTGACTTGCATTTCTCTAATGATTAATGATGTTGAGCATTCTTTCATGTGCTTTTTGGCCATCTGTATATCTTCTTGGGAGAAATGCCTATCTAGGTCTTCTGCCCATTTGTGGATTGGGTTGTTTGTTTGTTTTTTCTTTTTTTTTTTCTTTTTGATATTAAACTGCATGAGCTGCTTGTATATTTTGGAGAATAATTCTTTGTCAGTTGCCTCATTTGCAAATATGTTCTCCCATTCTGAGGGTTGTCTTTTTGTCTTGTTTATGCTTTCCTTTGCTGTGAAAAAGCTTTTAAATTTCTTTAGGTCCCATTTGTTTGTTTTTGTTTTTATTTCCATTTCTCTAGGAGGTGGGTCAAAAAGGATCTTGTTATTTATATCATAGAGTGTTCTGCCTATGTTTTCCTCTAAGAGTTTGATAGTGTCTGGCCTTACATTTAGGTCTTTTATCCATTTAGAGTTTATTTTTGTGTATGGTGTTAGGGAGTGTTCTAATTTCATACTTTAACATGAACCTGTCCAGTTTTCCCAGCACCACTTATTGAAGAGGCTGTCTTTTCTCCACTGTATATTCTTGCCTCCTTTATCAAAAATAAGGTGACCATATGTGCATGGGTTTATCTCTGGGCTTTCTATCCTATTCCATTGATCTATCTTTCTGTTTTTGTGCCAGTACCATACTGTCTTGATTACTGTAGCTTTGTAGTATAGTCTGAAGTCAGGGAGCCTGATTCCTCCAGCTTTGCTTTGCTTTCTCAATATTACTTTGGCTATTCAGGGTCTTTTGTGTTTCCAGACAAATTGTGAATTTTTTTGTTCCAATTGTGTGAAAAATGCCAGTGATAGTTTGATAGGGATTGCATTGAAGCTGTAGATTGCTTGGTTAGTAGTCATTTACACAATGTTGATTCTTCCAATCCAAGAACATGGTATAATTCTCCATATTTTTGTATCATCTTTAATTTCTTTCATCAGTGTCTTATAGTTTTCTGCCTACAGGTCTTTTGTCTCCCTAGGTAAGTTTATTCCTAGATAGTTTATTCTTGCTGCAATGGCCAATGTGAGTGTTTTCTTAATTTCAGGTTCAGATTTTTCCTCATTAGGGTATAGGAATACCAGAGATTTCTGTGCATTAATTTTGTATCCTCCTACTTCCCCAGATTCATTGATTAGCTCTAGTAGTTTTCTGGTAGCATCTTTCGGATTCTCTATGTATAGTATCATGTCATCTGCAAACAGTGACAGCTTTACTTCTTCTTTTATGATTTAGATTTTTTATTTCTTTTTATTCTCTGATTTCTGTGGCTAAAACTTCCAAAACTATGTTGAATAATAGTGGTGAGAGTGGGCAACCTTGTCTTGTTTCTGATCTTAGTAGAAATGCTTTCAGTTTTTCACCATTGAGCATGATGTTGGCTGTGGGTTTGTCATATATGGCCTTCATTATGTTGAGGAAAGTTCCCTCTATGCCTACTTTCTGCAGGGTTTTTGTCATACATGGCTGTTGAATTTTCTTGAAAGCTTTTTCTGCATCAATCGAGATGATCATATAAACCTCTTAATTCTTAAAATATGACCTTAGAAATAATTATTCACACATCCTATTGAAAAAGACTGAAGGTTAATGATGCCCATTCTTGATAAAGTGTGGGAAAAGAGACTTTTACTTGCTTTTTATAATGTCTAAATTCATTCACTTTTAAAGTTAAGATTATTAATGTGTCACCCAGCAATTTATTTGATTATGTATGAAAGTACCCAAACTATGTGTCCCTCAGTAGATGACTGGTTATATTAATCAGAATTCAGACATGTGATGGAATATTTTGTGAAGAATAGATATATCTAAATTTTAAGGTCTAAATTTGCCAAGGAAATGATGCCGTTACCTTTGCTTTATTTTCTATTGCATTTTGCTCAGTTTTCTGAAGATTTTTCCCTCTTACACTAACATTGTTTTCAGCAGTGTTTATTCTAACTTGTAACAGGATAGTTTCAAACTTAGATGTTGACTTGGAACCAGATTATCTGAGTTCAAATCTCCTCTCTACCACTTCTTTTGTGACCTTGTACAGGTTACTCTGTGGCTTCTTCATCTGTTAGTAGTAACTCTTTTGTAGGTATATTGTGAAAATTAAATGAGTTAATATAAATCAAGACTTACAATAGTACTTGGAACATAGTACAAACTGCATAAGTGTTGATTCTTTTCTTAATTGTAGTTCTGTTTAGGTTAGATATTTCCTACAAATTAATTTCAGAAAGTTTTAGGGGATACATGAACAGAAGGCCCATTCAAGGATGTGGTCTAGAATAGTCTCATCAGGTCTGCTCTTGGTACATCTCTTATTGGTGTCCTCTGGGTTCAATGTTTTTCTCCTTCTTGGTTACCAGGAAACCTGTGGATTGAGTTAAACCCCCTACTTTAGAAGATTTACATGAGTTGCTTTGGATATTAAAAATTATTTTCACTAGTACTGGCAAAATATGCTACTACATTCACTTTTTAAAAAAAGAAACAGAGTGTCCTTTGACCCACAAATGACCTCATTCCATTTCCAGATGTAACCACCATTACCAAAATGCTGGTATCCAGGCACCACCCTTAGTCTGGAGACCAACTCGGAAATGCCCATGGAATTCTACAGCATTAAGGATGGAATTGACTAAGACTAAAGTATAAGGGGAACATTGCTGATGGGGCAAGTGCTTCTGTGTGCAGGAGTGAGAAATTTTTCACAGAATGTATCACATGTAAGATAAGATATTAAGAAAGTGTCTGGTAGCCATAGAGAAACTGGAAAGAAAGACTTGACCTCAGTCAAACTTAAATATTAGAAACGACTCATATCTAAAAAAGAAAAGTGCTATTAATAATACAATTTTTAGATAATAATTATGAAAATGGTATAGAAGATTGTTCAAATTGCATAGAGGTTGATGGTGGAAAGCCAGCCAAAGAGGAAGGCCTAAATCAAGACAGTGGCAAGGAATGGAGCTGGATTTCAGAAACACATCTGATGTGAATAAGAGGCTATATAAATGAGATGAGGTTGTGGTTATAGATATATATGAATGTGGAGAGTTTTACTATAAACGTAAAGAAAGGAATTTATTTAATTTGTATTAGATACCTGTGAAAACACCTGTCAATCATGGTTCTATCTACTTATAATACAACTTTGACTGTGCAAGGTAAGTGTATGGATGACAAAATGCATGTTGATCTCATTATCTAGTCTGGAATCATTTTAGAATAAATTTTCTAGCCTAATCTTTAAAAAAATAATACATAATGTATATCTATTTCAATATTAAGGTGGATCTATATTGCTAGCACATTTATATCAGCCCAGATGTAACACTATTAAATTTCTTTTATATAATGTTAAAAGTAAGTTAAGCATTTCTAATTTTATGGCATGTTTGTGTAATTTCCCCTTGCCCCACAGTTCCACAGGGGTGGTGTGAATGAGGTCAGATGAATGCCTGCCCATGCAGTAGCTTTAGTGCAGGAGAGGAACTCTGAGCTGACCGAAGCTGAGTATATTTGAATGGGCAGAAAGAATGCTGCCCTTTGTTTTGGAGGAAGACGTTCTCTTTAACCTACTGCAGAGTAAGCATGCCTGTTTTTCCTCCAGCAGGAGACACTATTTCTCTCTATCAAAGTATACAAAAATCCTTGAAAATACAGTTAACAAAGGACAGTTAATTACAACACGGGTTTGGACTGCTAGGGTCCACTTATACACTGAGTTTTTTTCAATAACAAATAACATAATACTACATGATCCACACTCGGGAGAATCCACAGTTGTAAAATTACAGATACAGAGAGCAGACTATAAGTTGTCTGACTATAAGTTATATGCAGATTTTCAACTGCTAGGCGGTTAGGCCCCCTACCCTTGTGTTATTCAAGGGTTGATAATATTTGTTTGCAAAACATGCAGAAATGTGAGCCATCCATGGAGAGTTGTCTCCAACAGACAGCATAAAGCAAAAGCACAATATCACAGTTGGTAACCATAAGTTTGTCTTCTATGTCTGTGAGTTTATTTCTGTTTTGTAAATATTTTAATTTGTAACACTTTTTTAAGATTCCCCATACATAAATGATATATGATATTTGTTTTTCTACATCTGACTTACTTCACTTGGTATGATCATCTCTAAGAACTATATATCGGAATAACCTATAATGGAAAAGAATCTGAAAAAGAATATATATATATATATATATATATATATATATATATATATACACACACAATATATCACTTTGCTGTATACCTGAAACTAACACAACATTGTAAATCAACTATACTTCAATTTTAAAAAAGCACAGTATCACATTGCTAATTTCACAAATGTTGTTCTAGTCATGTAACATTAAATCCCCAGTGATGACAGCAATCACCTAGTGATGATAGTTTGATTCAGATCAATATTGTGAATAACAAAACAGTATTCTAAGTTGGTGATCTCTAGTGGACATTATTTATTTAGATCATACCACCCCAAAATTTTTATTTAGTTACTATATTTAATATAAGAGAATTCAATAAACATCAATTTATAAAAATAATTCAGAAAATTATTTTCAACTGACATCTATGCAAATATGGCTTAGCATGAGTTGCATGATTCTTGAAAATTAAAAATAAAATATCAAATAAAATATGGCATTGATATATAGGAAAATTTATACTTCCAAAATCATTGAAGGAGCAAGGGAAAATATACTATTCAAATTATATGGATTTACCTGGATATATCTAGAAATGCTTGGCTTATTTTACCATTCTATCTTGGTATGATTATATACAATTTCTGAGCACCTTTCTGTGATAAGTTCTTAAAACATATATCTACCGTCTTCCTTTCACAAAACACAAATAATACTTGCAAAATATTTCATTAAAAAAACTAATTTACTTAAGACACCAGGTTTATGCCATTCTGTGGCCTGGTTAAAATATGTCCAAATCAAGAAAGTTACATTTAGACATTTCTTACTTTTCATTTCTTCCAACATTCTATTATAAAAAAATATCAAATAGAAAATTGAAAGAAATGTACAATGAAAACCTGGTTACCTTTCACTGGAACTAATATCCTCTTTTTTTCAGAACAAGTTGAAAGGAAGTTATGTATATTAAAAATACTTCACTCTTATATACTCCAATATGATTTCATGTTTTTCTTTTAAACTGAAAAAAAATCTCAGTTCTCCTTGTACTAATACATTTACTTATTTTATTCATCTTTACAGTAATCACAAAATAATTTCAAAATTACCAGTACCAAATTCTATGAAAAATAAACCTACTAATTAGAAGTGCAAGATTTTTTTGCACATCTCTTTAGTCTTAAAATATATCCTACCATGAATATATAGTCAGATTATTACTTAAGTTACTTGAATATTTTTTCTCTATGTTTATCTAATATCAATTTGCTATATAAATAAGTTAATTTGTTTCTGATGTTTTTCAGTTTTCTTTCTAACAACCTTTTTTATTTCTAACAATAAATTGTTCTTTCCTTCCCTTTTCTACCATCACTGAAGGGTGACTATTTTTTTATTAGTTTCTGGTTGACACATCCTTACTGGGTTACCCCCTACTGCATTTCACTTTGCAAAAATAAGCAAAAAGGAAAATAGATAGATATAGATATAGATAGATGATATAGATATAGATAGATGATAGATGGATGGATGGGGAGAGAGGGAGGAGTCCTTTCCTACATTAGGGGCAGAATACTGTATAGAGAGTCCAATAACTACTTCTAAAATTTTGTTAACTATAAATAACTTACAATCAGTTTATGATGCTTTCTTTTCAGTCACATGGAAATCACTTGTGTGGATATTCCATAGATTATTCAATCAGCCTCCTTTAATAGATATTTGGATTATTTCCAATATTTTGCTATAACAAATGCCACAATGAAAACTTTGTATATAGAGATTTTTGTTTTTATGGAGGAATATCTTCAGGGTAGAGTCCTAGAAATGTGATTTCTGAGTCAAAAAGTAAATGAATAGGACATTTTGTTGAATATTTCTAAATCCCCCTTCATTAGTGGTGCAATATCCAGAACTCACACCAAAAATATTTGAGAGTGACAAATTCCCTGCCTCATTACCATCAGATTCTATTTTCAAGCTTTTAAATTTTTGCCAATCTAATATATAAGAAAACAAATTTTTAAAAAATTTTGCCTCAAACTTAAATACCCAGATATGCCTACAAATCTTGCATTTTTCCTATGTTTACCCAATATATTCTTAAAATATATTAAGTACAAAAATAATTTCTATATAGATCAGAATTTCAAGGGCAATACATTTTGGGGAACAACTTTTCGTGGCACCATATTGGTGGGAAATTCTTAACTGTGTAACCTGCTCAATTTGTCTGTTTAAACATCAGTTTATCCCACTGAATAAATGAATAAAAGTTGTAGTAATTGAGGTCCTTATTAACCACAATGATTGGTCCAGCAAAATATAAAGTAGCAAAAATTGAGGGACTGTCTATTATAAGTAATTAGGCACAGCAAATTGTTTGAGAGATTTCCATGGCTTTAAACTGAGGCGGAATGAATATGTGAAAAGATAAATTTACTTCTTTTATGTCATCATTTGGCAATTTTATCAACTCTTTTACTGTTAAACCTAAATAAATTAAACTAAAATCCACTTTCAGTTTAGTTTTTGTTTTTTGTGTTTTTTTTAATAAAGAAGACATTTTAAAATATCTAAAAACTTTTAAACATAGTCAGTCTCTGTGATCCAAATGTCTAAGCCATATTTGAACTTTGTAGCTTCATTTTATTCATATAAGTGTGTCTAGAGTGAATGTCATGATGAAAATCCAGACTTGAAAATTAATCCTCTTTGATTCTTTCCATTTACTGCCTGAGCTTCTGTGGCAGCCAGCTGGAACATTAGCTTATTCCTAATGCTGGTAAGGATTTGGAAAGAGGGACAATGTTCATAATAGCAGGAAAAATTTCACGGATTTACAGATCTGAGTCGAACTGTAAGGATCATAAAGTTTAAATTCATGGTTTTAGATTAGTAAACTGAGACATGGAAAGTGAATTATTGCTCAAGGTCCTAGATCAAGAATATCTCAGAGCAGCACCTGGAGCCCTACTTTTCATACTTCTATTCCCTTATGCATTCCATCACACCAGCAATAGTGAAAGGAGTTCCATCCTCCTTCAATAATTTCCATTTTCAAATATCAGTTTATTTACATATATATGTAAATATATATGTATGTATGTGTGTAAATATATCTATCTATCCATCTATATTTCCTAAATCTGGTGAACTTCCTATAGCAATATTTTAATAATGGTTTTGTGTTTGTTTTGATTCCCTCATAGTTATAAAATATATTTTTATTTAGTGAAGTATAATACACTGAAGCATAAAGCTTATTCAAACCATCTGAGTATTGTTTCCAAGCCGCTTTTAAGAGTTGGGTTGTGTAGTTATAATTTTTCCATTAAGGGAAAAATATCTTATTTTTACTATCATCTTCATAAATTACTGAGATATTATCCTATTTTTTATTCCATGATATATTTTGTAGATATAATCTAGTAAACTATACTATGTAGTTATTATGAGGGCACAGGGGGATGGAAATGGACCATCACCTCCTAATTTCTAATAAATACTTTTATGTATTATACAGTCATTAAAAGCTAAAAGCCTTACTTGGGATAAGAACAGAAAAGTTCCATGTTTGGTCATATTGAGATAAAATTGATATGTAAGCCAATTGTAATTCATTCCATTTTTCCTTCAAGATTCAAAGAATAATGTCTGTTTCTAATATTTAAATACTAATAGTTACTAAGATCTTAAGTCCAGTTTGGTCACTTCTTGCATACCTGATCAAGTTATATCACCTTTCTTAAACTCCATTTCTTCATCTATAAAGTGGGAATAATCACAATTCCTTTGTAGTATTGTTTTTTGGAACATTCTGAGGAAGTGTTTATAAAGTAACTAATTCAGAGCTACTTAATGTTATTTACTTTCTCATTCCATGCTCTGCAATATTTTAGAGACACTGAATGCATTCACTTTATTATCTACCCTAAATGAATCTCAACTCTTCAACAACAAACTCCCAATATTTTCTGAAACTTACATAGGTTTATTATAACAGGACATCAGAAATGCTACATTGAACAGCTAATAAAGATTTTTATAAATTTTAATCCTATGAATATTTTCATGTACCTCCAGGATTCCCTGTACTTTACATGTTACATCCTCCTTTTCTTCCACAGCTAATTTATCACTGATTATAGAAATATATCCATTCTGTTTCCAAGGAGAGAAAATACTTAGTTCAGAGGTTGAGGGTTGTGTTGATAAAGTTTTCCAAAGACAGGTTACAAATAGTCAGCAAGCACATTGTTCAGGGTATTTTCTCTGTGGAGTTCTTGTCCTGAGTTAACTGGTTGGACTACCCACAGTTTAATTGCAAAATCTTCATTTCCCTAGGTGATGCACTGTGATGTCAACTCTAAGTGGGCCCATACAGCTTTTGAGACTGAGATGCAAAGAGCTTGCTTTGCAAATGAGATCTTTACCTGCAAGTTGTTCTTAAACTGTGTCTGCCTAGCCAGGAGTAAAGTGGAGATTTGACATTTTCTTCTTAGTTTAGTTGTTGTTTTTAAGTTGTATGAACTGTTTGTATACTTTTGAGGTTAATCCCTTTTCTGTCGCATCACTTGCAAATATTTTCTCCCATTCCGTATGTTGTCTTTTTGTTTTTTTTTCTGTTTTCCTTGGCTGTGCAAAAGTTTGTAAGTTTGGCTAGGTCCCATTTGTTTATTTTTGTTTTTAATTCTATTATCTAGGGAGACTGACCTAAGAAAACATTGGTATGATGTATGTCAGAGAATGTTTTGCCTATGATCTCTTCTAGGAGTTTTATGGTATCATGTCTTATGTTTAAGTCTTTAAGCCATTTTGAGTTTATTTTTATGTGTGGTGTGAGGGTGTGTTCTAACTTAATTGATTTACATACCACCCGCCAACTTTCCTAGCATAACTTGTTGAAAAAACTCTCTTTTCACCATTGCATATTCTTGCCTCCTTTGTTGAAGATTAATTTACTGTAGGACTGTGTGTTTATTTCTGGGCTCTCTTTTCTGTTCCATTGATCCATAGGTCTGTTTTTGTACCAATACCACATTGTTTTGATTAATGTAGCTTTGTAGTATTGTCTGAAGTCTGGGAGAGTTATGCTTCCTGCTTTTTTTTTGCCTTTTTGTTTTTTCCTCAGGATTGCTTTTGCAATTCTTGATCTTTTATGGTTCCATATAAATTTTTGGATTACTTGTTCTAGTTCCATGAAAAATGTCTTGAGCATTTTGATAAGGATCACATTAAATCTGTAGATTGCTTTGGGTAGTATTGCCATTTTAAGCATATTAATTCTTCCAACCCAAGAGCATGGGATATCTTTCCATTTCATTGAATCCTCTTTAATTTCCTTTATTAATCTTTTATAGCTTTCAGTATATAAGCATTTCACCTCCTTGATCAGGTTCTTTTATTTTCTTTTGGTGCTATTTTAAAAAGCATTTTATTTTTTTACATTTCCTTTCTGATATTTCATTGTTAGTGTAAAGAAATCAACCAAATTTTGAATGTTAATTTTTGTATCCTTCTATTTTGCTGAATTCATTTATTAGATCTAGTAGTTTTTATGTGGAGTCTTTAGGGTTTTCTATACATAACATTATGTCATCTGCATATAATAACAATTTTACCTCTTCCTTTCCAATGTGGATAAATTTTATTTCTTTTTCTTGTCAGATTACTGTGGCTAGGACTTCCAATATTATGTTGAATAGAAGTGGTGGGAATGGTTATCCTTGTCTTGTTCCAGATTTTAGCAGGAAGGTTTTTAGCCTTTCACCATTGAGTATTATCTTGTTTGTGGGTTTGTCATAAATGGCTTTTATTATGTTGAGATATGTTTCATCAATTCCCACTTTGTAAGAGTTTTTATCATGAATGGATGTTGAATTATGTCAAATGCTCTTTCTGTTTTTATTGAGGTGGCCATTTGATTTTTGACTTTTCTTTTGTTAATATGGTGTATTATGTTGATTGATTAACGAATGTTGAACCATCCTTGTGAACTTGGGATGAATCTCACCTGGTCATCGTGTATGATCGTTTTTTATGTGTTGTTGGATTTTGTTTGTTAAAATTTTTTTTGAGAATTTTTGTATCTGTATTTTTCAAAGATACTGGCATGTAATTTTCTTTTATTGGTGTTGTCTTTGTCTGGTTTTAGTATAAGGGTCAGGGTGGCTTCCTAGAATTTCTTTGGGAATGTTCTCTCCTTCAGTATTTTGGAAGAGTTTGAGAAGAACTGCTATAAGTTATTCTTTGTATGTTTGGTAGAATTCATCTGAGACATCATCTGGTCCTGGACTTTTGTTTGTAAGGAGTTTTTCTTTTTATATTACAAATTCTATTTCACTTGTATTGACTGGTCTGTTCAAATCATCTATTTCTTCTTGATTCAATTTTGATGGGCTGTATATTTCTAGAAAGTTGTCCATTTCTTCTGGGTTGTCAAATTTGTTGTCATATTATTGTTCATAGTATTGTGCTAGTTTTTTTTTGTTTTTTTCTCTTTCCTGTAGTATCAGTTGAGATTTTTCCGTTTTTATATCTTATATTCATTTGGCTTTTCTGCCTTGTCTTCTTGGTGAGACTGCCTTAAGGTTTACTTATTTTGTTTACCTTTTCAAAGAACCAGTTTTTGGTTTTATTGGTTTTTTTTTCAATTTTTAATATCGATTTTATTTATTTCCTCCCTGATATTTATTATTTTCTTCCTTCTGCTGACTTTCAGCTTTGTTTGTTCTTCTTTGTTAATTATTTTAGGTGGTAGATTAGGTTGTTGATTTGAGATATTCCTTGTTTTTGATGAAGGCCTGTATCACTATGAACTTCCCTCTAAGAACTGTTTTTGCTGCATCCCATAGATTTTGTAAGGTTGTGTTTTCATTGTCATTTGTCTCAAGGTATTTTTTAAAACTGTATTGTAGCATAATTGCTTTAAAATGTTGTGTTAATTTCTGCTGTATAATAAAGTGAATCAGATCTATATATATATATATATATATATATTAATATACCCCATATCCCCTCTCTCTTTTGATTTCCTTTTTGACTTCCTCATTGATCCATTGTTTTTTTAGTAGCATGTTGTTTAGCCTCCACATAGTTGTTTTATTCATTTCTTTTCCTGTGGTTGGTATCTAGTTTCACACCATTGTGGTCAGAGCAGATGCTTGAAATAATTTCTATACTCTTAAATTTGTTGAGGTTAGTTTTGTGCCCAAGTATGTGGTCATTCCTAGAGAATGTTCTGTGTGCTCTTGAAAAGAATGTGTATCCTGGGTTTTTTTTTTTTTTTTTTTTTGGATGTAATGTCCTGAATATATCAATTAAGTCTAACTTTTCTATTGTATCATTTAAGAACTTTGTTGCCTGATTGATGCTCTGTCTAGAAGATCTGTCCATTGATGTGAGTGGGGTGTTATAGTCTCTTACTATTATTGTATTCCCATCAATTTCTCCCTTTTTGTCTGTTAGTATTTGTTTTATGTATTTGGATACTCCTATATTAAATGAATATAGGTTGATGATTGTAATATCCTTTTCTTGTATTGATCCTTTTATCATTATATAGTGTCCTTCTTTATCTTTCTTTATAGCCTTTAAAGTCTATTTTGTTTGATATGAGTATTGCAACTCTTGCTTTATTGTCATTTCCGTTTGTCTGAAATATTATTTTTTTTCATTCCATCACTTTCAATCTATGTATTTCTTTTGCCATAATATGGATCTCTTATGGGCAGCATATTGTAGGCTCTTGTCTTTTATCCAGTCTGCCACTCTATGTCTTCTGATTGAAACATTCAGTCTGTTGACAATTAAGGTAATTATTGATGCATATGTATTTATTGCCATTTCAAACCTTGTTTTCCAGTTGATTCATTTCTTCTTTATTTTTTTCTTTGCTTTTCTTTTTGTGGTTTGATGGTTTCCTCTTATTTTATGCTTGTGTTCTTTTCTTTTTGGTTTCTCTGAATCTATTGTTTGTTTTTGATTTATGGTTGCCCTGTTTCTCAAGTATGTTAACCTTTCCTATATCTGCTTGCTTTAGACTGATAGCCATATAGGCTTAAACACATTCTAAAGAAAAAAAAACACTGCATTTTCTTACTCTCCTCCGCATTTTATTATTTTGATATCCCTTTTTACATCTTTATGTTTACCCTTTTGCTATTCCTTGTGCTTATCATTGCTTTCACAAATAGGTTTGTTTTGTTTTGTATTGTTTTGTTTTGTTTCTTGATCTGTGTACTGGCCAATTTAAGTGATTTAGTTTCCAACTGTGATTTCCTCCTTCCTATATATTTTTGCTTCTTTTCTATTTAGAGATGACATTTCAATATTTCTTTTAGCATAGGTTTAGTATTGCTGTATTCCTTTAGTTTTTCCTTGTCTGGGAAATTCTTTATTTCTCTTCCTATTCTAAATAATAATCTTGCTGGGTGGAGTATTCTAGGTTGCAGATTTTTCTCTTTAAAAACTTTGAAAATAATTTGCCACTCCCTTCTGGTCTGCAGTGTTTCTGTAGAGAAATCAGCTGATAGCCTTACAGGGATTCCCTTGTAAAGAGGGAATCCTGCCTTTAGAATCCTCTCTTTATCCTTAACTTCTGCCACTCTTATTATAATATGTCTTGGTGTAGGTCTGTTAGGGTTCATCCTGTTTGGGACCCTCTGTGTTTCCTGTATCTGGATATCTGTTTCCTTCATTAGGTTTGGGAAGTTTTCAGCCATAATTTCTTCAAATACGTTTTCAGTTCCCTTTTCTCTTTTTTCTACTTCTGGAATACCTATTGTGCATGGATCGGTCTGCTTTATATTATTCCATATGTCTCTAATATTGCTTTCATTATTTTGGTGGGTGGGGATTTTCTGTCTGCTCCTTTTGATTGGGTAATTTCCATTATTCTATCTTCAAGGTCACTTATTCTTTCTTCTGCATTATTCATTCAGCTATTCATTGCCTCCAGCTCAGCTTTTTTTTCAGCAAATGAATTTTCTAATTTTTCTTCGCTTCCCCTCATAGTTTCTAGTTCCTTTTTAAAGTAATTTGTATTTCTATAAATAGCCTTTCTTAATTCTTTCAGTATTTTCAGTATCTCCTTTTTGAAATTGGACTATTGGACTATTAGACCATTAGACTGAAGAAGTCTGTTTCATTGTTTGTTCCTTCAGGGGAATTCTCTTGGTCTTTTAACTGAGAGCAGTTCCTCTGTTTCTTCATTTTGCTTATATTTCTCTTACACTCAGTTTAGGAGAAACAATTATCTATTGTAGTCTTGGAGGGCTTTATATGCGGGAGCATCCCTGCATAGCTTTTGTGGGTTTTAATTTTTTTTTTTTTGGCATGAGTGTTGTTTTTGGTTTGGATGCTTGCCATCTTTCTTCAGTGTGTGCTGGCTGTTATCCCATTGATGGGGGGTGTGCATGTACATGTGCATGCTCAAAGGAAGGTGGGGGCAGCTGTTGGCTCCCAATTGTAGGTCCCTTGGAAGAAGTCACTTGTTGCATGTACTCCCAGGGAAGCAGGGGCAGTATTTGGCTTTGGATAATGGACACTTGGTGCTGGTGGGCCCCACATACTGCTGGGAAGTTGGGGGCAGTGCCCTGAACCCACTCACAGGACCTTCAGTGACAGCAGCAAACCACACCTTCCTCTGTAATCCAAGATGGCAGTGGCGGCCCATGCTTGCCCCTGTAGCTTGTATAGGTGGTGTCTTGCCACCTGAGATTGTGCAGAGAAATAAGTTCCTATGATGGGCCAGCCCCTCTCCTTGCTTCCTCCCCCAACAATGGTGCCTTGCCTCTCTGGCAGGCCCAGGCTTCTTCCTGGACTCACTGCATTTTGGCGCACCATACCCTAGCCCCCTCAGGCTTTCTTCACCCAGCCAATACTAGTTCTCTCCCCAGGCTCTGCCCTCCAAATTCCGAGCCTCAGAACCCATCTCCTGCTGACCCCAATGGACGAGCATCTCAGGCTGGGGTGTACCAGTCAGCACCGGTTTTCTGTGTAAGTCCTTCTCTGCTTTGCCTTCTGCAAACCTGTTGCCACACTCTCCTCTGAGGCTCTGAAGCTCCCCTTCTGCCCTGACCAAGCTCCCTGACAATGAGGGAACTTCCCCATGTGTGGAAACCTTTCCTCTTTCACAGCTCCCTCCCAAGGGTGCAGGTCCCATCCCAATTCCTTTCTCTCTTTTTTTTTCTTTCTTTTGCCCTACTCAGTTACATGGAGATTTTCTTGCTTTTTTGGAGGTCTGAGGTCTTCTGCTAGTGTTCAGTATATATTCTGTGATAGTCATTCCACATGTAGATTTTTTTGCGATACGTGGGCCTCTCACTGTTGCGGCCTCTCCTGTTGCAGAGCACAGGCTCCGGACGCACAGGCTCAGCAGCCATGGATCACAGGCCCAGGCGCTCTGTGGCATGTGTGATCTTCCCGGACCGGGGCACGAACCCATGTCCCCTGCATCGACAGGTGGACTCTCAACTGTGCCACCAGGGAAGCCCGTATGTATACTCTTTATTAACAGGTAAGTGAGCTTCATAAAATATCATCCAAAGAGATAAACTTCTTTTGGTCAGCCAGAAAGTTTTCCAAAATGGCATGCAAATAAACACCATTCTTTTTGGTTGATTCTGATAACTTTTGGCCTAAATTTATATGTATCCATTAGCACTCTTATAGTCTTTTCTAACCAATGTGATACTGTGGTGGCTAATTTCATATGTTAGGTTGACTGGACCATGGGATGCCTAGATATTTGATTAAACATTATTTCTGGGTGTGTCTGCAAGTGTGTTTCCAGAAGAGATTAGTATTTAATTGGTAAACTGAGTAAAGCAGATGACCCTCTCTCATGTGTGTGGGCATTATCCACATAGTTGAAGGCCTGAATGGAACTTAAAGGTGAAGGAAGGTTGAATTCACTCTCTGCCTATTTGAACCCAAACATGATATTCGTCTGTCTTCAGAACTTTTGGGTTTCAGTCCTTCATATTCAGACTGGAATCCACACCACTGACTCTCCAGCTCTCAGGGCTTGGATCTACTTCACAGGCTTTCCTGGATCTCCAGCATGCAGAGAGCAGATAGTGGGTATTCTCAGCCTCCTAATCATATGAGCCAATTCCATATAATAAATCTTATTCTCTTCTCTCTATAGATAAGTAAATGATAGATAGATTAGTAGATAAATACATAGATGATAGAGAAAGAGAGATATATAGTAGAGTTACAGTTATAGATATAGATATGGGTACAAAGTTATATCCAATTATATCTGTTTCTCTGGAGAACACTGGCTGATATACATACATATAAATATATGTCCAAAAAATTAGAAAATTGGATGTGCCTTAACCATGAAATTTACTTAAAAGTAGTATTATAATCATTAAACATTTATTGGAAAATTGATTATATTACTGATGATTAAAAAAACCCTGTCAAGGGCTTCCCTGGTGGCGCAGTGGTTGAGAGTCCGCCTGCCGATGCAGGGGACACGGGTTCGTGCCCCGGTCTGGGAATATCCCCCGTGCTGTGGAGCAGCTGGGCCCGTGAGCCATGGCCGCTGAGTCTGCGCGTCCAGAGCCTGTGCTCCGCAACGGGAGAGGCCACAACAGTGAGAGGCCTGTGTATGGCAAAAAAACAAACAAAGAGAAAAAACAAACCTGTCAGTAGTTTCCAGCTTGGTTCCATAAAACACTGACTCCATATATTAGTCTTTTGCCTGTTTCCTTTCAGATTCACCCCCTGTCCTTCTCATAATTTACTTTGTAACATAAAGGGTTTCATTTCTCAGCACCGTTGCCAACAGGCTTCTGGCTATAGGATGTCTGATAAGGATTGGAAAGTGTTAGGACGGGAGAGACCAAGGTATTTCTAGCCCTCTATCTCTGTGAACCTGGTATTTCCAGCCTCAAATGGAACTTTCCTTTAGTTGCAGGCTTTAACAGGGGAGACATGTTCTCCATAGTCTCAGTTCTCTAGGCTGGTCTCCCATACTTCTGAATTTTGTCCGGTGACCTCTGATCCTGGCTCTAATGATGCCACCCACATAGAGGTGGTAGTAGTTTTCTGAATTGCTAACTTCTGGGTTGCCTCATTTTCTCATGTTAGACTTATTAACTTTTCTCTCACCTATGCAAAAATTTCTTTGTAAAATACTCATTTAAAATCGGTAAGGTGGCTTTTATTTTCTCGATTGTATTTGATTCATAAAAATTAAAATGTGTTGATTTTTTCCATATTTCTTGAGGCATAATTGACAAATAAAATTAGAAGTTATTATTTGTAGTGAAGTGGTTGGACCTAGAGTCTGTCATACAGAGTGAAGTAAGTCAGAAAGAGAAAAACAAATACCGTATGCTAACACATATCTATGGAATCTAAAAAAAAAAAAAAAAGATTATGAAGAACCAAGGGCAGGACGGGAATAAAGATGCAGACCTACTAGAGAATGGACTTGAGGACACGGGAAGTGGTAAGGGTAAGATGAGACAAAGTGAGAGAGTGGCATGGACATATATACACTACCAAATGTAAAATAGATAGCTAGTGGGAAGCAGCTGCAGAGCACAGAGAAATGAGCTTGGTGCTGTGACCACCTAGAGGGGTGGGATAGGGAGTGTAGGAGGGAGGGAGATGCAAGATGGAAGAGATATGGGGATATATGTACATGTATAGCTGATTCACTTTGTTATAAAACAAACTAATACACCATTGTGAAGCAATTGTGCTCCAATAAAGATGTTAAAAAAAAAAGAATTAAAATGTGTTGATTTTTTCCATATTTCTTGAGGCATAATTAACAAATAAAATTAGAAGTTATATAAAGTGTACTACATAATGATTTGGTATATGTATACATTGTGAAAGGATTTCTCCCATCAAGTTAATTAACACTAACACAATTTACTTTATTTACTGTGACAACATTTAAGTCTTTAAATACTACTCTATTAGCAAATTTCAGTTATAAAATACAATATTATCAACTACAGAGACCATGTTATACATTAGATTTTCAAACCTTATTCATCTTATAACTGAAAGTCCTTTATACCAAACTCTGTCAATTTCCCCCACTCCCAAGCTCCTAGCAACCACTTTTCTATTCTGTTTATATAAATTTGACTGAAGTAGTCAAAAACTGTCTTAGAAAGAGAAATCTCAGCAAAAGTTTCTTGCCTATCGGAATTCACATAACCCAAGAGGGAAATATTGTGTGCAGCATTTCCCTAACTTATTACTCCAAATAAACTTTTTTTTCCCTTATAGAATACCTATAAGTACCTTGTAGAAGCTGTGTTACACAGAACATAATTTGGAAATGCTGATCAAAGTAAAATGTTGGCAGTCTCAAATTTTTGTATATATAAAACATAATGAACCACTTTTTATACTTTTTATCCATGGTTGTTTGACACATTCTTGGCTGTGAAAACCTAAAACAAATATTTTAATAATTAAAGAAAAGATGTGTGGTCTCAGATGCGCAAAAAATACCTCCCTCATTTAAAATCCATTTGCAATATTATCATGGGTAAACTCAAGTTATTTCATGCTAAAACACCGTTTGCAAATTTGGTAATTGGATCCATTTTGTGACGTTTGCACCCTGGAAATGCCATTACATTTCATTTATAATCAAACTGATGGGGTTTGAAATGATATTAAATGTGCCAGATTGAGGGGAAAATCTAAATGGATTCATACAAAGTGTTATTAACTTGGAAATAGTTCAATGGGCATTTGGCATTTTTACATTGGTAGGTTTAATTTGTTGAGAGAGAACAATGAGCTAGAGAGATATTGAGCTCTATATTTTTTGCCATTTTAACATTTATGTTTGTCATTTATGAACCTGGGCTAAGAATTGATTAAATTTCTTCCTTGTAACTTCTAAGTTTTATAACATATGGAAGTTTTGTTATATTCACCTATTTCTCTTATAGATGGTCAGTTTAAACATAGACTTCCCATAAGAACAGTAAAGATATGGCCATCAAAAAATAAACTCAGTGCTCCACACTTAATGGTTTAGCATGGAGTATCTGAGGTTTAAGACTTTAAGGTATTTTTACAAAGGCAAGACAGCATATGCTATATAAAGATGAAATAGCCATTTTCATTAATGAAGTAAAGCAAAAAAAAAAAAAGGAACAAGAATAAACATCAGGAAAGAATGAAGCAGTACAGATGCAAATAAGCTTAAAAGCATGAAGAATTTCAATGAACAAAGGACTATAGACATGGCAAAAATGATATTGTAATATCTGAATTTCCCGTAATGACTAACAAAATGCCTTGTGCATAGCAGTGTTTCATAAATTTGAGTGAATTCTTATTAAGTAAGAAGTTGTAGGAAACAAAACACTGAACTGGGAATTAGATTCAAATAGCAAATGACCAAGTGGCTCTTTAGTTGAGTGGCCATTTACAGCTTCTGTGAGTTCAGCATTCCGAGAGGAGGAAATGTGATTGACAGGTTCCAGCGGCCAGTATAGTTGGATCATAATGAGAAAAGGGAAGGAAGGAAAGGAGGAGACAGATTACATCAGGATTCATAATCTTTGCAGAACTCTCTTTTCTCATTCACAAAGTGGGAGTTTGGGGAAAATGGATTTCACAACCTCTTCGAGTTCGAAAATTCTCTTACATCCATGATTAATGCAAAATTCCATGAATACATTAGGAAGAATAAGAGAATAAACCAAGGAAAACACAAGATGATTAATGGAGTGTCCGGGAGGGAAAACAATAAAAATTCAGTTGTAACTGTGATTTAAATAACTGTCATCAAAATAATGATTTAACTATAAAACAAAAATGTAGTAGAAAATGCAATGTATTTGTTATTAGCAACTTAAATGAATCAGCTTTGCTATATTTCTTTCTTTGGAATTGTTACATATGATATTATATTTTATTCACAAAAGATTAAGTTGTTTCTTCATCATTGTATATTCTAAAGTGCAAGTCATTTTGGTTCAATTACTTATTCATCTTTATTACCCAATCTCCTAGATAGAGATGAACAACTATCAATAAATACCGTGAAACTTCCATTCTATCATTTCCTTAAGTGTTCTCCATAGAATTTAGATAACTGGGATGTTATATCACATAGAGAATGTAACCTATCTTTTGTCAGTGCAGTGAAAGTACACTCAAGGAAACATCAGCTATAAGGGAGTAAGGAAAACATTATTATGCAGAAGAAATTCTACTACAAATTGTAGTGCTACGTTTGCAACAAAAGCTTCAGCCAATTGCACTGCAAGTTCTGAGCTGAGATGTTCATTCATTCAGTGTCCCAAATTAAAACACGGGGCAAAGTCTGTGTATATAACTCCTTGACCAATCAGTGGAGGTAGGCTGGTCTCATCCAGGGGCCATAAAGGCGAGGGAGTTTCCTTTATCTGAGTACAAATACAGAAAGAAATAGCTCTGAGCCATCACCAACCAACACAGTTGGGGGAATGCGGGCCAGTCCTGAAAGGTGCGCCATACCTCTGCTACACCTGTCCACCAAGGGTGTTAGAGTTAAGTACAGCAAAGAGAACACAGACATTGGGATTACTGAACTGGGTGGGAAATGTTACTCTTACTTGTGTGATTTCGAGTCAGTTTTTAACTGACATGATCTATTTTATGGTCTACAAAATAAAGTTTGTTGCCTATAAGACAACTTATTCAAAGATCATCTCTACTCCTTTCTTGTTTATGTCACAATGGAAAGACAGACGTGGCAGGTATTTCTTAAATTCCATGATATTTACTGGAGTCTTCAGAAGTATCGACATACCTCACACAAAGGTATAACCCCCATCTTTCTTTCCACACCAGAATGGTGAAAAGCCCAGGGTTAACTCAGTCACTCTCTCTTTCCCCAAATTCTCTCTCTTAGCCCATGCAAAATCATTCTTGGCACTACTGCTCTCACCTAAAAAACCTGTGGAGTACCAGACCAGCTCTGGAAGAGGAATTGATGCAAATGCTATCTTCATTGCTGCTGGCACAGGTAAGATATTTTGTGCCCATGCTGATGTGAGTACTAAAGCAGGGTTTAAGACTTTGGGAGGGAAATAGAAAAATCAGATCATTCTAGGCTATTAAGAAAAATCTTGCTCCAGAAAAGTATCTCCATTTAAATTAGTCTAGCCTGTTTAAATTTTCTAAAAACTAAACAGATGACTCAGCTATATAGAAAAGTTAAGATATATTTTATCTGTACTTCAGTTTCTTCTAATGTGAATCACTGAATCTTCTGTTAAACTTTGAAGCTGTTTCTATGGTTATATCCCACTCCTTTGATTTTACTGGTTCAGAACACATTTGTCAAACGTTTTTTTCATACCAGAACCTGAACTGAGGGGAAGCCGCAATGATGAATCAGACAGAGTTCCTGTCTTCAAAATCCTCAGGTTTAATTATGAAAATAGACAATTTTAAGCAGATAATTCCAATAGTGTGTGATATATGTATGTAGAGATAGTCATAAGTTGTGGTGGTAAAGGTACATAACCTAGCCTCGGAGAGAATAAAAACCTTCCCAGAGAGATAATGTTTTAAGTTTAATCTTTTTGCATGAGAAAAAGTTATTGCGAGAAATGGGGGTCAGAAAAGGAAGTGAATAAAGTAAGAGAATTTCAGATGAAAAGACCAGCATGTAGAAAGGCTTAAGAATGAGAAAATTGACTATTTGGAACTTCCTAAATGGCTGTGACTGAAACTAAGAGTGCACTTCTTTTAGGTGTCAAAGTAAGGAGTTATGACTATCACCTGATGATCTTCTTGAGCCATTGGTAATATTCAGTGATGTAACAAGATCAATTAGTCTTTTTAAAAACTTTAATTGTTAAAAATATGATGTTAACAACAACATTAATAATTAATACTTATGTTTATTTATATTTACTCTGTGATAAGCATTTTATATTTACTATCTCAATTACTCTTCACAACAGTTTTCTGAGGACAGGACTATTAGCATTCCCATTTCACATATATGAAATATGAGATTCAGAAAGGTAGCTTGTATGAAGAATGAATTTTCAAGGATCTGGTCTGGAGTCAGGCAGAACATTTAGAGAACTACTAAAGTAATTAGGTAACAAGTAGTGATATGGGAGAACATAGAACACAAATGAAAGCTGTAACAGTAAAGAAAAGGAAAATTATATGGAAATTAAGGAGGTAGAATCTATATGATTCAGATCAACTTGTGTTGGATGTTGGGAATGGATCAGTCTAGGATGTCTAACAAGGCTTCTTGCTATAAAAACTGGAAGAATGATGATGCCATTTGCTGAGTTGGTAAGTTAGGTCGTTTTTCTCTACCTAGACTGTACAAACAATGTGTTGATGATGAACACCTGCTTTCCTATTGGGACTCTGGAATTTTCCTAGTTGCTACACAGAGAATGCCTACAATACCAGTCCTCAATAAAACTCCTAAACCCCAAGTCTCAAATGGATTTCCCAGGACAAGAATGCTACACACATGTGGCTGCTCTGTCACTGCTGGAGGGAGAGTATACTCTAGTAACCCCTTCTGGGAAGGGGAGAACACAGGAAGCCTATACATGGATTCCTTTAGACTCCACCTGTTTCTTTTCTCCCTACTGATCCATCTGCAGATCCTTACTCTGTCATGGTAGTAAAGTCAGCAGTGAGAATATATTTAGCCCTGTGAATCCTTCTAGTGAATTACTGAATGTGCATGTGGTCTTGGGAAGCTTTGAAACAGGAATATACAAGATGACCCCAGGAGGTCACAGATAACTTAAGAATTCATGGGGGTGAAGTTGGTGTGGACAGAGGTCTAGATTTCTCTTCTAAGAGCTTGACCTTAAAACAAACAAAAAGGAAATATATAGAGAAATGCAAGAAAGGTGGTTTAGAAGAATATGAGTTGGGAATGACTTAAACATGTCTATATGCTGAAGAAAAGAACAAATAAAGAGGGAGAAGATAAAGATGTGGACTAGGGAAGAGATCCATTAGAGGAGGTAGGAAAGATGCAAAACAACAGCATCATATTTTACCCTAGATCCAAGGAGGGACAACACCTACACAAAGATAAGAAAGAAGAGGAAAAGAATATTTAAGAATATAGACAAAGTGGTGAGCAGAGAAAGGAACTTGAAAGCATTTTTGTCTGATGGCTTTCTCCTTATTTTTTCCTCTTGTTTTGCTTTGTTTCCCTGTGAATTAGAAGATTAATTGAGCAGTAATATGCAATGCAACCCCAAAAAATCAAATGAATTTAATTTCCACTGAATTGACATACATTAATTGTTCATAGGTACCTGGATTTATTTCTGGGTCTTCTGTGCTTTTCCATTGATCTATGTGTCTGTCTTAGTGCCAGTACCATGCTGCTTTGATTACTGTAGATTTGTAATATAGTCTGAAGTCTGGGAGGGTGATGCCTCCACTTTGGTTCTTTTTTCTCAAGATTGCAATGGCAATTCAGGGTTTTTTGTGGTTCCATATAAATTTTAATATTATTTGTTCTAGTTCTATGGAAAATGTCATGGACATTTTGATAAAGATTGAATTAAAGTTGTAGAATGCTTTGGGTAGTATGTAATTTCAAAAATATTCATTCTTCCAATCTAAGAGCACAGGATATCTTTCCATTTCTTTGTATCATCTTCAGTTTTCTTCAATAACATTTTATAGTTCTCAGAGTATAGGTCTTTCACCTCTTTGGTTAAGCTTATTCCTAGATATTTTGTTGTATTTGATGTGATTTTAAATGAGATTTTTAAACTTCCTGATAGTTCATTATAGTGTAAAGAAAAGTAACAGATTTCTATTTATTAATCTTGTATACCACAATTTGATTGAATTTTTTTTTATTACATCTAACAGATTTTTGGTGGAGACTTTAGGGTTTTCTATATAATGTATCAGGTCATCTCCAAATAGTGACAGTGTTACTTCTTCCATTTCAAGTTGGATATATATGTTTTGTAGGTGAGAACCTCATTTGCTCTTGCCTGGTTTTACTGAAATAACCTCTTTAAAAAATTTTTATTTTATATTGTAGTATAGTTGATTAACAATGTTGTGTTAGTTTCAAGTGTAAAACAAAGTGATTCAGTTATACATTTACATGTATCTATTCTTTTTCAAATCATTTTCCCATTTAGGTTATTACAGATTATTGAGCAAGGCTTCCTGTGCTGTACAGTAGGTCCTTGTTGGTTATCTATTTTATATATAGAAGTGTGTATCTATCAACCTCAAACTCTCAAGCTATCCCTCTCCACACCCCTTACTCTCTTGTAACCATAAGTGCAATTTCTAAGTCTGTGAGTCTGTTTCTGTTTTGTAAATATGTTCATTTGTATGATTTTTTAAAAAATTCTGCATATAAGAAATATCATATGATATCTGTCTTTCTCTGACTTATTACTCTTAGTATGATAATCTCTGGGTCCATCCAAGTTACTGCAAATTTCATTCATTTTAATGGCTGAGTAATATTCCATTGTATATATGTACAACATCTGTTTTATCCATTCATATGTAGATGGACATTTAGGTGGCTTCTATGTCTTGGTTATTGTAAATGGCAGTGCAATGAACATTGGGGTGCATGTATCCTTTTGAACGATGGTTTTCTCTGGATTGCTGGATGATATGGTAGCTGTATATTTAGTTTTTAAAGGAATCTCCATAGTGGCAGCAATAACTTTTTTGATCCATTTCCTAGAGTAATGGAAATAAAAATAAAAAATAGAACCTAATTAAACTCAAAAGCTTTTGCACAGCAAAGGAAACCATAAACAAAATGAAAAGACAACCCACAGAGTGGGAGAAAATATTTGCAAATGATGTGACTGACAAGGGATTAATCTCCAAAATTTATAAACAGCTCATGCATACCAATATGAAAAAAACAAACAACAAAAACAATCAAAAAATTGGCAGAAGACCTAAATAAATATTTCTTTAAAAAAGACATACAGATGGCCAAGAAGCACATGAAAAATATGCTCAACATCACTAATTATTAGAGAAATGCAAATCAAAACTACAATGAGATATTACCTCACACCAGTCAGAATGGCCATAATCAAAAATTATAAAATAACCTATTAATGGTACTATCCTAAATTGTCCTTTGTAATTCTTACTATAGACTAAATTGCAAATATACATAATAATTTTCAATAATCATTTATCATCTACAGAATAACTCCAAACTAGTTAAAAGGCACATGTGACCCTTACTGTATAATTACCTTCTTTCTAGCATCATCATTACTCCTTCCCTTTCTCAAAAAATATATTTCAGAATTTTGTAATATTTGGAGTACTTAATCATTCCACACACTACACTTTCATATCTCTGCACAAGTTTTGACTCTACCTGGAATGCTCTGCCCTTTATTTCTACCAGAAACCAATTACCTTTTTGGAGAATTTATATTCATCTTTGAAGACATAGATTAATCATTACCCTCTCTACCAAGGACTCTTTGATTGTTGTAGGCTAAGGTGATCATTTCCTCCTTTGTGCAGCCACTGTGTCTTACTCATACTTCCCTTTTTATAAATGTTTTGTTAAATATGATAGTCTTTAAGGTTATCTTCTCCTCTAGACTCAGAGTACCTTGGTGTAGGGTTTATGTGTGTGTGTGTGTGATTTTATTTGTATCCCCAATGCCTCACCATCATTGTTGCTCAACCAATATTTGCACAATCAGGATGCGAATGAATAGATGAACAACTTTAGAGTAAATTTTACCTTAGGGATTTAGGTAAATTTGACAATTATTCTGACAAAGACAACAAAACAAGCATAGGTTTTTACTTTATAGAGAGGAAGATAATAAATAAAATATGATTATGAATACATGTATCCATAATAATGAACTTGATAATTAAGAGAATAATCATAGAATTCCAATAATATATCCAGGAATTTACATGAATGAAACATAATCAATCAAGATGTAGTCCTTCAACATAGAGGAAAAGTTGTGATGGAAAATGAGCTTGAATATTTTTGAAGAATAGAAACCAGTCAGGGTAATGTGACATGATATTTTTAAATAAATGAAAGCTTATATTTGTGTAATTCTTCTACAGTCACAAGTTCTTTACCATTTTCATTTAAAAGGAAATTATGATTGTTATCTGACTTGATATTAAGTGAACAAAGAAAGTTTTAGTTTAAGGGCATTCCCAAAACAATATCCAAACAAAAGTTTGCATATCAGTTTTAAAATAATCTTTTATGAAACTTCAAAATAATCCTCTTTTACAAATAGTCAAGATATCAAAAGAAAATTGAAATAGAGCTTTGAACTTTTTATTTATATGCACCAAAGTTAAAAATGGAGATAAACGTATAATTGACTTTAAAACATATGACTTTAGTTTAAAATATTACTTCAAATCAGGAAAGCTCATATCACTTTTTAAAAGATTCAAGATACCACCCATAAAGGGAATATAGCATGATGTCCATTCCATTCTGCTTCAAGGATTATCAATGCACACACATTTACTTCAAAATTACATCTTCCCTATAAATCCATTCAATAATATATTTAATTAGCATTTTTCATCAAGTCAAAGGTACACATTTTAGTATTTTAACATTACTGAATTAGAAATTCATATAAAATTGTCAATATGTCATAGTTTAATTGACATAATGTATAAATTTAATTGTGAAAGAACATAATAGCACAGCTCACCATTGGAGATCTTAGAGATTTGAAGACATAAGGTTAAATGCCTAGACTCTGCCTATTTTTCCAATGTCAATCCAAGTTGTAATAACTGAACTAAAGTGAAAGTTCCAGTTTATTTTCTACTCTAGTGTCACAGAGTATTTCATCTCTTCTAGACATACCAAAAAAAAAACAAAACGAAAAAAACAAAACAAAATGAACAAAGAGAAACAAAAATTTTCCACCCAGAAGAAAACCTGAGTAAATTCCTACATCTGAATTTCTAATCACTATTTAAATAAATAGCAAAATTAATATATATTTTGATCCTTCAACATGACATAAAAATCATTAAGCACAGAAAAAAACATCTGGATAATAAATTCATTGCCACCTCAAACACAGTATCACTCCTGCTCAAAACCTATAGTGGCTTGCAGGAAACATATTTAGATTGAGAATTATACACTAGCTGACTTTCTTCACTCTCATCCCTATAAACATGATTGGTTTTCAGGATCATTCTCACACTCTTGCTGCTAATGATTTGCACTCACTCTGTTAGCTCTCAGAGCCACTATAGTTGTTTGATAAATAGCATATCATTTAATGTCTTAGTTTTCCATCTCCTTGATTTGAACTCTGAAACTTGCTCCATTCAGTTCTACTCTTCTCCCACTCCTTCATGCCATCTGTTCCTTTACATCATTACCTCCAGTCCACTGGCACCTCCCTATTATTTCAGATCATCCATGTTTTTCTGTTTATGAGCTCATCTCTACATATTATTGATCCCATGATCCCCAATGCCTTTAAGTTATTACCAAAATAGTTTCTGATTATGACTCCTCTCCTCTCACCCCTCATAACACCTTTCTGTTTGTCCTTCCAAGCATGTATCTTGGTGCTTGTTTTGCACCATTTTTATGATTGTTTTATGAATCTTTTACTCCAAGCCTGGACTTAACCATCATGAGAACAAAAGGTTCTTCTAGAATGGAATATTTTGAATGTCTGCTTAATAATCTGAAGTTTATTTCTGCTTGATCAGATATATGAATTGTGTACATTTTTGTTATTAAAAATATCTTCAATAAAATCTATCTTACTACTTTAGAATTTTCTTTAGAAATAAATTTCTAAGACTGTGCTTTATAAAAATTAATGTTCTTAAAGATTTTGATACATATTTCCAGATTGCTTTCTAAAAAAATGAATAGAATTTTAGTTTCTCACCAATAATATATGAGCCTCTGCCTTATTCTATCATCAATATCATTCAATATTTAAATTTATAAAGCCTCTGATAATTTAACAGGCTCAAAAATATTTTTCTGTTTTTAACTTGTAATGCTTACTTTAAATTTGGTTTGAAATTATATCTTAATTATAAGTACATATTTATATTTATTAGGATATAATCAGTTATTATTCTACTTCTGTCAGTAGCCAGATCTTATGCTTTACTCATTTTTCCATTTAAATTTAATATTTATAATTTGTATAAGCCCATATTAACATAACATTTCGGCTGGAAAGGAAAATGGTGGAAGAGTAAGACGTGGAGATCACCTTCCTCCCCACAGATACACCAGAAATACATCTACACATGGAACAACTCTTACAGAACACCTACTGAATGCTGGCAGAAGACCTCAGACCTCCCAAAAGGCAAGAAACTCCCCACGTACCTGGGTAGGGCAAAAGAAAAAAGAATAAACAGAGACAAAAAGATAGGAATGGGACCTGTACCACTGGGAGGAAGCTGTGAAGGAGGAAAGGTTTCCACACACTGGGAAGCCCCTTCGTGGGTGGAGATTGCGGGTGGTGGAGGGGGAAAGCTTTGGAGCCATGGAGGAGAGCACAGCAACAGGGGTGCAGAGGGCAAAGCAGAAAGATTCCCACACAGAGGATTGGTGCTGACCAGCACTCACCAGCCGGAGAGGCTTGTCTGCTCACCCGCTGGGGTGGGCGGGGCTGGGAGCTGAGGATCGGGCTTCAGTTGGAGTTCAGGGAGAGGACTGGGGTTGGCAGCGTGAACACAGCCTGCAGGGGGTAAGTGCACTACGGTTAGCCGGGAGGGAGCCTGGGAAAATGTCTGGACCTGCCAAAGACAAAAGAGACTTTTTCTTCCCTCTTGGTTTCCTGGTGAGCGAGGAGAGGGGATTAATAGCACTGCTTAAAGGAGCTCCAGAGATGGGGGCGAGCCATGGCTAACTGCTTGGACCCCAGAGATGGGCATTAGACTCTAAGGCTGCTGCTGCTACCAACAAGAATCCTGTGTGTGAGCACAGGTTACTCTCCACACCTCCCTTACGGGGAACCTGTGCAGCCCGCCACCGCCAGGGTCCCAGGATCCAGGGACAAATTCCCCAGGAGAACACACGGTGTGCCTCAGGCTAGTGCAATGTCATGCTGGTCTCTGCCACTACAGGCTCGCCCTGCACACCGTACCACTCCCTCCCCCAGGCCTGAGTGATCCAGAGTCTCTGAAGCAGCTCCTCCTTTAACCCTGTTCTGTCTGAGTGAAGAACAGATGCCCTCCGGCGACATACACGCAGAGGCAGGGCCAAATCCAAAGCTGAGCCCCGGGAGTTGTGAGAACAAAGAAGAGAAAGGGAAATCTCTCTCAGCAGCCTTAGAAGCAGCAGATTAAAGATCCACAATCAACTTGATGTACACTGCATCTGTGGAATATATGAATAGACAACGAATCATCCCAAATTGAAGAGATGGACTTTGAGAGCAAGATTTATGATTTTTTTCTATTTTCCTCTTTTTGTGAGTGTGTATGTGTATGCTTCTGTGTAACATTTAGTCTGTATAACTTTGCTTCCACAATTGTCCTAGGGTTCTATCCGTCCTTTTTTTTTTCTTTAAAATATTTTTTTTTCTTAAAAATTATTTTTTATTTTAATTATTTTATTTTATTTTACCTTACTTTATTTTATTTTATCTTCTTTCTTTCTTTCCTTCTTTCCTTCATTCACTCCTTCCTTCCTTCCTTCCTTCCTTCTTCCATCCTTCCCTCCCTCCATCCCTCACTCACTCCCTCCTGTCTTTCTTTCTTTCTACTTTTTCTCACTTTTATTCTGAGCCATGTGGCTGAAAGGCTCTTGGTGCTACAGCCAGGAGTCAGTGTTGTGTCTCTGAGGTGGGAGAGCCAACTTCAGGACACAGGTCAACAAGAGACCTCTCAGCTCCACAAAATATCAAATGACAAAAATCTCCCAGAGATCGCTATCTCAACACCAGCACTCAGCTTCACTCAATGACAAGCAAGCTACAGTGCTGGACACCCTACGCCAAACAACTAGCAAGACAGGAACACAACCCCACCCATTAGCAGAGAGGCTGCCTAAAATCATAATAAGTCCACAGACACCCCATAACACACCACCAGACGTGGACCTGCCCACAAGAAAGACAAGATCCATCCTCATCCACCAGAACACAGGCACTAGTCCCCTCCACCAGGAAGCCTAAACAACCCACTGAACCAACGTTAGTCAATGGGGACAGACAGCAAAAAATTATGGGAACTACAAAACTGCAGGATGCAAAAAGGAGACCCCAAACACAGTAAGATAAGCAAAATGAGCAGACGGAAAAACACACAACAGAGGAAGGAGCAAAATATAAACCCACCACACCTAACAAATGAAGGGAAAATAGGCAGTCTACCTGAAAAAGAATTCAGAATAATGATAGTAAAGGTGATCCAAAATCGTGGAAATAGAATAGACAAATGTAAGAAACATTTAACAAGGACCAAGAATAACTAATGATGAAACAAGCAACGATGAACAACACAATAAATTAAATTAAAAATACTCTAGATGGGATCCATAGCAGAATAACTGAGACAGAACAACGGATAAGTGACCTGGAAGATAAAATATGGGAAATAACTACTGCAGAGCAGAATAAAGAAAAAAGAATGAAAGGAACTGAGGACAGTCTCAGAGACCTCTGGAACAACATTAAATGCACCAACATTTGAATTATAGGGGTTCCAGAAGAAGAAGAGAAAAAGAAAGAGACTGAGAAAATATTTGAAGAGATTATAATTGAAAACTTCCCTAATATGGGAAAGGAAATAGTTAATCAAGTCCAGTAAGCACAGAGAGTCCCATACAGGATAAATCCAAGAAAAAATATGCCAAGACACGTATTAATCAAACTGTCAATAATTAAATACAAAGAAAGCATATTAAAAGCAGCAAGGGAAAAACAACAAATAACACACAAGGGAATCCCCATAAGGTTAGCAGCTGATCTGTCAGCAGACACTCTGCAAGCCAGAAGGGACTGGCAGGACATATTTAAAGTGATTAAGGAGAAAACCCTGCAATCAAGATTACTCTACCCAGCAAGGGCCTCATTCAGATTTGATGGAGAAATTAAAACCTTTACCGACAAGCAAAAAATGAGAGAGTTCAGCACCACCAAACCAGCTTTACAGCAAATGCTAAAGGAACTTCTATAGGTAATAAACACAAGAGAAGGAAAAGACCTACAATCATGAACCAAAAACAATTAAGAAAATGGGAATAGGACCATACATATCGGAATTTACCTTAAATGTAAATGGACTAAATGATCCCATCTAAAGACACAGATTGGCTGAATGGATACAAAAACAAGACACATGTATATGCTGTCTACAAGAGACCCACTTCAGACTAGAGACATACAGACAGAAAGTAAGGGGATGGAAAAATATATTCCATGCAAATGGAAACCAAAAGAAAGCTAGAGTAGCAATTCTCATATCAGACAAAAGAGACTTTAAAATAAAGACTATTAGAAGAGACATAGAAGGACACTACATAATGATCAAAGGATAGATCCAAGAAAAAGATATAACAATTGTAAATATTTATGCACCCAACAGAGGAGCACCTCAATACATAAGGCAAACACTAACAAACATATAAGGGGAAATCAACAGTAACACATTCATAATAGGGGACTTTAACACCCCACTTTCACCAATGGACAGATCACCCAAAATGAAAATAAATAAGGATACACAAGCTTTAAATGATACATTAAACAAGATGGACTTAATTGATATTTATAGGACATTCCATCCAAAAACAATGGAATGCACTTTTTTCTCAAGTGCTCAGGGAACATTCTCTAGGATAGATCATATATTGGATCACAAATCAAGCCTTGGTAAATTTAAGAAAATTGAAATTGTATGAAGTATCTTTTACGACAACAACGCTATGAGACTAGATATTAATTAAAGGAAAAGAACTGTAAAAAATTCAAACACATAGAGGCTAAACAATACACTACTTAATAACGAAGTGATCACTGAAGAAATCAAAGAGGAAATTAAAAACACCTAGAAACAAATGACAATGGAGAAACGATGACCCAAAACCTATGGGATGCAGAAAAAGCAGTTCTAAGTGGCAAGTTTATATCAATACAATCTTACCTGAAGAAACAGGAAACATCTCGAATAAACAACCTAACCTTGCACCTAAAGCAATTAGAGAAAGAAAAACAAAAAAAAACCCAAAGTTAGCAGAAGGAAAAAAATCATAAAAATCAGATCAGAAATAAATGAAAAAGAAATGAAGGAAACAATAGCAACAATCAAAAAAATTAAAAGCTGGTTCTTTGAGAAGATAAACAAAAGTGTTATACCGTTAGCCAGACTCATCAGGAAAAAAGGGAGAAGACTCAAATAAATAGAATTAGAAATGAAAAAGGAGAAGTAACAACTGACACTGCAGAAATAAAAAAGATCATGAGGGATCACTACAAGCAACTCTATGCCAATAAAATGGACAATCTGGAAGAAATGGACAAATTCTTAGAAATGCACTGCCAAGACTGAATCACGAAGAAAGAGAAAATATGAACAGACCAATCACAAGCACTGAAATTGAAGCTGTGATTAAAAATCTTCCAACAAACAAAAGTCCAGGACCAGATAGCTTCACAGGCAAATTCTATCAAAAATTTAGAGAAGAGCTAACACCTATTCTTCTAAAACTCTTCCCAAATATAGCAGAGTGAGGAACACTCCCAAACTCAATCTATGAGGCCACCATCACCCTGAGACCAAAGGTTTCACAAAGAAAGAAAACTACAGATCAATATCACTGATGAACATAGATGCAAAAATCCTCAATAAAATACTAGATTTTGAATCCAACAGCACATTAAAAGGATCATACACCATGATCAAGTGGAGTTTATTCCAGGAATGCAAAGATGCTTCAATATATGCAAAGCAATCAACGTGATACACCATATTAACAAATTGAGGAGGAAAAACCATATGATCATCTCAATAGATGCAGGGAAACCTTTCGACAAAATTCAACACCGATTTATGATAAAAACCCTGGAGAAAGTAGGTATAGAGGGAACTTTCCTTAAAATAATAAAGGTCATATCTGACAAACCCACAGCCAACATCATCCTCAATGATGAAAAACTGAAAGCATTTTCACTAAGATCAGGAAGAAGACAAAGTTGCCCACGCTCACCACTCTTATTCAACATAGTTTTGGACGTTTTAACCACAGAAATAAGAGAAGAAAAGGAATTTAAAAGAATCCAAATCGGAAAAGAAGAAGTAAAGCTGTCACTGTTTGCAGATGACATGGTACTATTCATAGAGAATCCTAAAGATGCTACCAGAAAACTACTACAGCTAATCAATGAATTTGGTAAACTAGCAGGATACAAAATTAATGCACAGAAATCTCTAGCATTCCTATACACTAGTGATGAAAAATCTGAAAGTGAAATCAGAAAACACTCCCATTTATCATTGAACCAATAAGAATAAAATATCTAGGAATAAACCTACCTAAGGGACAAAAGACCTGTATGCAGAAAACTATAAGATACTGATGAAAGATGTTACAAATAGATGGAGAGATATACCATGTTCTTGGATTGGAAGAATCAACATTGTGCAAATGACTCTACTACCCAAAGCAATCTACAGATTCAATGCAATCCCTATCAAACTACCACTGGCATTTTTCACAGAACTAGAACAAAAAATTTCACAATTTTTATGGAAACACAAAAAACCCTGAGTAGCCAAAGCAATCTTGAGAAAGAAAAACGGAGCTGGAGGAATCAGGCTCCCTGACTTCAGACTATACTACAAAGCTACAGTAATCAAGATATTATAGTATTGGCACAAAAACAGAAATATAGATAAATGTAACAGGATAGAAAACACAGAGATAAACCCATACAAATATTGTCACTTTATCTTTGATAAAGAAGGCAAGAATGTATAGTGGAGAAACGACAGCCTCTTCAATAAGTGGTGCTGGGAAAAACGGACAGGTACATATAAAATATGAGATTAAATCACTCCCTAACACCATACACATAAATAAGTTCAAAATGGATTAAAGACCTAAATGTAAGGCCAGAAACTATCAAACTCTTAGAGGAAAACATAGGCAGAACACTCTATGACATAAATCACAGCAAGATTCTTTTTGACCCACCTCCTAGAGAAATGGAAATAAAAACAAACAAATGGGACCTAATGAAACTTAAAAGCTTTTGCACAGCAAAGGAAACCATAAGGAGGACAAAAAGACACCCCTCAGAATGGGAGGAAACATTTGCAAATGAAGCAACTGACAAAGGATTTATTTCCAAAATTTATAAGCAGCTCATGCAGGTCAATAACAGAAAAACAAACAACCCAATCCAAAAATGGGCAGAAGACATAAATAGACATTACTCCAAAGAAGATACAGACTGCCAACAAATACATGAAGGAATGCTCAATATCATTAATCATTAGAGAAATGCAGATCAAAACTACAATGAGGTATCATCTCACACAAGTCAGAATGGTCATCATCAAAAAATCTAGAAACAATAAATGCTGGACAGGGTGTGGAGAAAAGGGAACACTCTTGCCTTTCTGATGGGAATGTGAATTGTTACAGCCACTATGGAGAAGAGTATGGAGGCTCCTTAATAAACTACAAATAGAACTACCATATGACCTAGCAATACCACTACTGAGCATATACTGTAAGAAAATCATAATTCAAAATGAGTCATGTACCAAAATGTTCATTGCAGCTCTATTTACAATAGCCAAGAGATGGAAACAACCTAAGTGTCCATCAACAGATGAATGGATAAAAAAGATATGGCACATATATACAATGCAATATTATTCAGCCATAAAAAGAAACGAAATTGAGCTATTTGTAATGAGGTGGATGGACCTAGAGTCTGTCATACAGAGTGAAGTAAGTTAGAAAGAGAAAAACAAATACTGTATGCTAACACATATATATGGAATTTAAGAAAAAAAAAATGTAATGAAGAACCTAAGGGTAAAACAGGAATAAAGACACAGACCTACTAGAGAATGGACTTGAGGATATGGGGAGGGGGAAGGGTAAGCTGTGACAAAGTGAGAGAGTGACATGGACATATATGTACTACCAAACATAAAATAGATAGCTAGTGGGAAGCAGCCACATAGCACAGGGAGATCAGCTCGGTGCTTTGTGCACATAGAGGGGTGGCATAGGGAGGGTGGGAGGGAGGGAGACGCAAGAGGGAAGAGATATGGGAACATATTTATATGTATAACTGATTCACTTAGTTATAAAGCGGAAACACACACCATTGTAAAGCAATTATACTCCAATAAAGATGTAAAAATAAATAAATAATATTTTGTCAATTTTTATAATTTTATTTTAGAGTATTTTCACATAGAAGTCTTACATTTATATGATAATTTTCTTAGTTATATAATGATTTTTAGGTATTTAAAGTGTTTCCAAATCCAGAGATATAGTAAACATTCCTATTTTACTCAATATGACTTTATTTGCTAATTTTAACTCTAGAATTTGCATAAAATTTATTTTGTTATATAGTATGAGATGATGATTTTTTTCAAAAAAAAATCAAACTAATTGCAGCTCAGTTAAAGATGGATGTTGGATTGAATACAGATTCTCATATCCTTCTGACACCTTTCCAAAGTGAAAATAAAGGGATAAAAATATAAATCTATCAACAGAAAAGGGAAGGAAAAAAGAAAATTTGGGAATCTGGAAAGCAGATCAAATTTGTTAATTCAATTAGCAAGTCTGAAAGGCTGAAACCCAGATGTGCAATTGGGGATCTTTTGATATAAACCTCATTTTACTCTTAAACCTCCCTCAAAATTTTTAGAATGGTAGCAGGACATAGTACCAAGCAGTGGCCAGGGCAGAGATACATAAACTAGGATAAAATGTTTAAAGCTCTATATTAGGTAATAATTAAATTTCCAGACAACTTGAATAACTGCTTGTTTCCCTACCACAACATTTTCTCTTTGGCAAGAGTGAATCAGAGGGAATCTATACTGGGGTTCATGTAGCAGAACTGGTGATAGATACTATTTTCATGAAAACATGGGATTGTATTTTTGGGTTCTCCAGAGAAACAGAACCAACAGGATGTATACATATGTACATATGAGTTTTATTATAAGGGACTGTCTCATTCAATTATGGAGGCTGGGAAGTCTCAAGACTGCAGTCAGCAAGCTGGAAACCTGGAAGAGCTGATGGTATAGTTTCAGCCTGAGTCTGGAGGCTCAGGAGAAGACCAGTGTCACAGCTAAAAGACAGTCAGGGAAAGGG